>NC_060191.1:14725083-15007583 GCF_021184085.1 Oncorhynchus gorbuscha
ATTTTTTCTTGAGCGGATGGTCGGGGAGCAGGAACGTAATAAAACAAATATTTTTAGATTGCAAATTGACTTCAAGAAGCCTAAAAACATATAGTATTTGATTAAAACATAATTTCAAACCTTGATTACATTTGGAGATATTACCCTACATAGGGTGCCGTCTTTCAGATAGGAAGTTAAACGGGTGTCCTGACTCTCAGTGGTCATTCAAAATCACATGGCACTTATTGTAAGAGTAGAGGTGTTCACCCATTGTCATGGATAAATGCCCAACCTGGCCACATCATGACCACCTAATCATCCCCCTCATTCCTAATTGGCATATATCCCTCCTCACCTCTCCACCTGATAGCTGATGTGTGGTGAGCGTTCTGGCACAAAAATGATTGGTTGCTACACATTGGTGGTGGATGAGGTGGGTTTCCCCCTACTATACTGAATAAAAATATAAATGCAACATGTAAAGTGTTGGTCCCATGTTTTATGAGCTGAAATAAAAGATCCCATACATTTTCCATATGCACAAAATGTGTATTTCTCTCAAATTTGTTTACATCCCTATTAGTGAGCATTTCTCCTTTGCCTAGATAATCCATCCACCTGCCAAGTGTGGCATATCAAGAAGCTGATTAAACAGCCTGATCATTACACAGGTACACCTTGTGCTGGGAACAATAAAAGGCTCCTCTAAAATGTGCAGTTTTGTCACAGAACACAATGCCACAGATGTTTCAAGTGTTGAGGGAGAGTGCAATTGGCATGTGGAATGCAGGAATGTCCACCATTTTTGTTGCCAGAGAATTGAACATGAATTTGAATGCACAGAGATAATGTGATGAGACCCTGAGGCCCATTGTCGTGCCATTCATCCGCTGCCATCCCCTCATGTTTCAACATGATAATGCACTGCCCAATGTCACAAGGATCTGTACAATTCCAATGTCCCAATTCCTGTGAGCTGAAAATGTCCCAGGTCTTCAATGGCCTGCATACTCACCAGACATGTCACCCATTGAGCATGTTTGGGATGCTCAGGATCGACGTGTATGACAGCGTGTTCCAGTTTCTGCCAATATCCATTGACTTCGCATTCAAGAGGAGTGGGACAACATTCCACAGCCTGAACAACACTATATGAAGGAGATGTGTCGCACTGCATGAGGCAAATAGCTCTCACACCAGATACTTATGTACTCCCCTACTTTAAAAACCTTTTTTTAATAGAGCTGAAGTCGGAAGTTTACATACACATTAGGTAAATACATTTAAACTCAGTTCTTCACAATTCCTGACATTAATCTTAGTACAAATTCCCTGTCTAAAATCAGTTAGGATCACCACTTAATTTTAAGAATGTGAAATGTCAGAATAATAGTAGAGAGAATAATTTATTTCAGCTTTTATTTCTTTTCACATTCCCAGTGGGTCAGAATTTTACATACACTCAATTAGTATTTGATTGGCATTGCCTTTAAATTGTTTAACTTGGGTCCAACGTTTTGGGTAGCCTTCCACAAGCTTCCCACAATAAGTTGGGTGAATTTTGGCCCATTCCTCCTGACAGAGCTGGTGTAACTGAGTCAGGTTTCTAGGCCTCCTTGCTCACACACAATTTTCAGTTCTGCCCCCAAAAATTCTATAGGATTGAGGTCAGGGTTTTGTGATGGCCACTCCAATACCTTGACTTTGTTGTCCTTGAGCCATTTTGCCACAACTTTGGAAGTATGCTTGGGGTCATTCTCCATTTGGAGACCCATTTGCGACCAAACGTTAACTTCCTGACTGATGTCTTGAGATGTTGCTTCAATATATCCACATAATTTTCCTACCTCATGATGCCATCTATTTTGTGAAGTACACCAGTCCCTCCTGCAGCCAAGCACTCCCACAACATGATGCTTCACAGTTGGGATGGTGTTCTTCGGCTTGCAAGCCTCCCACTTTTTCCTCCCAACATAACGATGGTCATTATGGCCAAACAGTTCTATTTTTGTTTCATCAGACCAGAGGACATATCTCCAAAAAGTACGATCTTTGTCCCCATGTGCAGTTGCAAACCGTAGTCTGGCTTTTTTTAATGGCGGTGTTGGAACAGTGGCTTCTTCCTTGCTGAAGAACCTTTCAGGTTATGTCGATACAGGACTCGTTTTACTGTGGATATAGATACTTTTGTACCCGTTTCCTCCAGCATCTTCACAAGGTCCTTTGCTGTTGTTCTGGGATTGATTTGCACTTTTCGCACCAAAGTATGTTCATCTCTTGGAGACAGAAAGTGTCTCCTTCTGAGCAGTATAATGGCTGCGTAGTCCCATGGTGTTCATACTTGCGTACTATCATTTGCACAGATGTACATGGTACCCTCAGGCATTTGGAAATTGCTCCCTGAATGAACCAGACTTGTGGAGGTCTCCAATTATTTTTCTGAGGTCTTGGCTGATTTCTTTTGATTTTCCCATGATGTCAAGCAAAGAGGTACTGAGTTTGAAGGTAGGCCTTGAAATACATCCACAGGTACACCTCCAATTGAATCAAACGATGTCCATTAGCCTATCAGAAACTTCTAAAGCCATGACATCATTTTTGGGAATTTTCCAAGCTGTTTAAAGGCACAGTCAACTTAGTGTATGTAAACTTCTGACCCACTGGAATTGTGATACAGTGAATTACAAGTGAAGTAATCTGTCTGTAAACAATTGTTGGAAAAATTACTTATGTCATGCACAAAGTAGATGTCCTAACCGACTTGCCAAAACTATAGTTTGTTAACAAGAAATTTGTGGAGTGGTTGAAAAACGAGTTTTAATGACTCCAACCTAAGTGTATGTAAACTTCTGACTTCAACTGTATCTGTGACCAACAGATGCATATCTGTTTTCCCAGTCATGTGAAATCTGTAGATTAGGGCCTAATGAATTTATTTTAATTGACTGATTTCCTTATGGGAAATTTAACTCAGTAAAATCTTAGAAATTGTTTTATGTTGCGTTGATATTTTTGTTCAGTATATGCAAAGCGCGTTGAGTACCTCAGTTGGTAGAAAAGGGCCATATAAATAAATCCAATCAATTATTATTGTTTGTATATGATCACATATGTCTCTCTATTATGCGTGGGAATATTTGGGAACAGATTTCCAAAATTCAAATCACTTGGAGCTTAGTCTTTTACATCCAACAATGAACATTTTAAAAATGATATATATATGCAGTACCACTCCAGAGTTTGGACACACCTACTCATCCCAGGGTTTTTCTAAATGTTGTACTATGTTCTACACTGTAGAATAATAGTGAAGACATTAAAACTATGAAATAACACATATGGAATCATAAAATAACCAAAAATGTGTTAAACAAATTAGATTCTTCAAAGCATCCACCCTTTTCCTTCATAACAACTTTGCACACTCTTGGCATTCTCTCAACCAGCTTCACCTGGAACACTTTTCCAACAGTCTGGAAGGAGTTCCCACATATGCTGAGCACTTGTTGGCTGCTTTTCCAAATCATCCCAAACTATCTCAATTTGGTTGAGGTTGGATGCCCAAATTATCTCAATTGGGTTGAGGTGACCTGGAGGCCAGGTCATCTGATGCAGCACTCCATAATTTTCCTTGTTGGTCAAATTGCCCTTACACAGTCATTGGGGCATTTGTCCCACTAAGCACAAACATTGATTTGTTTAACACCTTTCTGGTTACTACATGATTCCATATGTGTTATTTCATGGTTTTGATGTCTTCACTACTATGAAAACCATTGAATGAGTAGGTGTGTCCAAACTTTAGACTGGTACAGGTACTGCATATTTTTGGCTCAGAAAACTTGGTGGCAAAAAAACCACCAAAACCAAAACCACCTGCTAGTTGGGGAACACTGATATAATGAATCATGAGGATCTTTAGTGCAGAGGAAGACCAAGGGACTCTTTTAGCAAAATGTTTGACCCCATATATTAACACTCCATAACATCCAGTGCCATTTACACTACAATAGAAAATAACAGAATAGAATGACTAGTGACTAGGACAAGGAATTCACTCCTTCCCAGACCCCTTCAGGACAAACCACCAGCCTGCCAATGGCCTGAGCTTCCGTCCTGTACTGTATGGCCTTGCAGACAGCCTGCAATGTAGACTGGACATCAAAGGCAGAGAGAGACAGAGTAGAAGGCTAGAAGTGGAATACTGTGGAAGATTTAACCACAGCTCCCCCATGTGGACATGTCCATGTTCTGCAACCGTGAGCAGAACAAACATATACTGTAAATTCATGGGATGCATCCCTTGAATCTTTCATCCTGATTCTCCTACAAAGACAGGAGGATGTTGGCAAGGTGGCAGAGTAGAGAAACCCCAAGGTCCGGGCTGGGTTACCTGAGCAGCTGTAGTTTGGCACCAGCCCATTGGGCACCAGCCACTCTGCAGCGGGCTAGGCAGGTAATTTACACTAGTCCTACTTTCCCTGGCCCTAAAAATAGAGGCCTACTCTGTTCTGTGCAACATAAGGAAGGAAGTGAGGGTGCCAGGACACAACAGAACAGGATAGGACAGGGAGAGGTCTGGAGGACAGTGAGCTAGGCTGGCTACGGTCACAGCGTGAGATTCGAATGCCAGCACGATGGCTAGCCAGCCATGACATTTCATGCCTGCCAGACATTACAGCCTGTTCTGTGCGGCCAGTGGAGCCTGCTAAGGGGAGGACGGCTCATAATAATGTCTGGAACGGACTAAATGGAATGGCATCAAACTGTGTGTTTGATGTATTTGATACCATTCCACCTAATCCGCTCCCGCCATTACCACGAGTCTGTCCTCCCCAATTAAGGTGCCACCAACCTCCTGTGTGTGTAGCAACAAAAAGTGTTTTATAATTAAAGGATTTTGGAGGTTTAGAAAAAGCATTGTGCAGGTTATTAAGGTCCTTCCTCCTCTACCTTGAAAACCATGCTGGACCTTTACTCCACATCCTGTTGAGGTGATTTACCCTCCCCTGTCTGTCCTAGAAACACATCATGCTTCCTCTCTCTGGAATAACTGCTGTACGCATTCCAAATGGAACCCTATTCCCTATGTAGTGCACTACTTTTGACCAAGGCCCATAGCGCTCTGGTCAAAAGCATTGCACTACATAGGGCATGGGGTGCCATTTGGGACATGCAGGCTGTCTTGCTGGTCATCTGAGAGAATGAGCTCCGTTCATTAGTTTCTCTAAATATCAGACAGAGCATTACACTAAAAGGCTTAATTTCTCCACAGTCACACACAGCCCTTCTCCTTCAGATCCTCGTCCTCCGCTGAGAGCCAAGAAATAGGCTCCTGTTCTTATAGGCATGTGACCTAAATAGATAAGCGCTAAATAAACTAACGAACGGGATCCTTCTTTCAGCCTGAGTAGTGTTGAATTTATGCAGATAGTTTGGCAAGGCAGCAGTAGCAGAGGAACCTATTTTCTGAACATTCTGACAAAACGGTGCCTGGTTGCCATGGAGACCACCTGGAACAGGGTGGGTGGGACAGGGTGGAGAGGGCAATCTATGGAGCAGGAGGGTGACACTCCTGACTTGAGAACAATGGAACATGTCAGCTTTCAGTATTCCTTTACAGAGGACTTGATAGGCCTGATTCCAGACCTGCTAGAACCAACCACACTTAAGGGCATTTTCCCCAGCTATACTGCAGTGACATGGTTACAGATCCACCATAGTTGCTGGAACAGTGAAAACCTGCAGATATTTGATCCCCTGTCCCTCCCCTGGTCAGCACTCAACTAACACATTATTCCCTCTTATATACTGAGGTTGTCAACACGACCGTTCAGTAAACAACAAACTAACTGTGTCTTTATTGGCTGCATGCTTCTTTAAATGGAGACTAAATGGTACAGTAAAAGCAGTGGCATTTCAGCTATCACCGCCCCAGAGCAGGGAAGTGTGAGGGAAGTCACCTAACATTACTGTAACTATTGCTTAATGGGCAGAACAAAGAGCCATTCTATTACCTGGAGCCAGAGCCATACAACAAGTCTGTATACTGTAGGTCAGCTATCAATGGAGAATTAATACAACACAGACCTATTCTGCTCATAAAACATAACGCGCCGGCTTATTGTCTGGCCTGTCCTGGATTGTCTGGACAGTATGAGAGTTGGCCCTTCACATTTTAAATCGGATTTGTGATAAGATATTTATGCAGGATCTCTGATAAAGCCTTCTATCTCACTCTATGATAGGTGTTGTACGTATGTGTGTGCGTGCGTGCTTGTGAGCAGACGCATGGTGAAGGGAGAATGCCAACGTGTTGATTGTGAGTGCATGTGGGAATGCTAACATACCTTCTCTAAGTCAGCTTCTGAGGGGGTGGGAGACAGAGGGCTGATGGGGCTAAGGGAAGGGGAGCTCCCCACACTGGATGTGTGCTCAGGATCAGGAACATACAGAACCTGCAAACACAATCCATGTCTGGATTTAAACAGGCCGACACACAGAAAAAGGAACATACATGCAAAGACAGAAGTGACTATGAAAATATGTTTTCAGCACGATTTGTGACATCCCAAGACGGACAAACAACAAAAAGTGAAAGCATAATTTGCGCGTCCTAAAACCATCAGATGTAATATATCTCACACTGTGTCTGATGTTTTAAAGAGTTCATAGTGATATGACTAAGTCATCATAGGATATGTTGAATATAGTTATTGTCCTGCGAGTGTGTCTGTTGTTCAAGCACTAGATTAGCATGTGTCGTTGGCGTTAAGGATCTTGAGAGGCCCTACTTGTGTCCCCTTGTCCCCCTGAGAGCAGGGCCAGACAGTTAAGTGGTAGTGAGTGTGTTCTGACTGAATAGACCCTGTGTGACGCCATGGCAGGCTAATGCTGACAAGTGTAGCAAGGGACAGAACAGGAGTGGAGTTTTTCTGGTCCCTGTGTGTGTGTGTGTGTGTGTGTGTGTGTGTGTGTGTGTGTGTGTGTGTGTGTGTGTGTGTGTGTGTGTGTGTGTGTGTGTGTGTGTGTGTGTGTGTGTGTGTGTGTGTGTGGTCATGGAACCCAGTAGAGATGCTGAGAGCCCTCCAGAGCTGGTTGGAAACAACATCAACAACCCTGCATTGTGCATCATGTTGCTGAGTGCTGCTACTGACTCTGACTGCCAATGTGATTGCAGACTTCCTGCCTTGACTCTCCATTTAAGTAGATTTGAGTGGCTCTGGTTCTGACGCCAGGAAAATACCAACTTTGGCTGTTTGTCATGTTTTAGGGTGCTACTTGGAGCCTCAGAGAGAGAGTTCAATAGGACACAACCAAAAGAGGAGACATTGAGCCCAGCAAAATGGCTTTATCAGGGATCTGCTCTGTAGCTACAGAACTAAACAATCCAAAACTATGTAAAGGAGGGGGGTACTATCTGAACTTTGCCCAATAAGACATGCTTGTTTTTTGTTTTCCATTGTGAAACTTTTTACTCCTAATGAACAGGACCCCTGAAGTTGAACCTTTTGAATGGTATTGCCTGAGGACTGGAGGGATTTCAACACTCTGTTTCCCATGACACAGATGTCTTAGTGGAATAAACACACAGATTGTTTTAACTCTTGTGAGTGGTTAGTAGTGACACCAGTATATGCCATTGACAGAATCAGTGGGAAGAGAGAGCAGTGATGAGGAGTGGGTGAGTGTTAGTGGTTGTGGCATGGAGGATAGATGCAGTGAGAGAGACACACCAAGCATGAGTGTAGTAGATTGGTGTTTCCCAATCCATTCCTCAGGGAACTCCTCCAGGACTGTACTTTTGTGTTACAGCCCAGTATTATCACACCTGATTCAACCTAATCAAGGGGTTTGTGACTACAGTAGTTGACTATTTGAATAAGGCGTGCTAGTGTGGGGCTGGAACAAAAAGGTGCTGCCCAAGGGATCTTTGAAAGGAAGAAACCAGTGATGGGTGTACAGTAAATCGTTTTCACACCTGGCCAGGGCAGACGGCTCTGGAGAACAGCTTGTTGAGCTGAACCAGTTCGTTGGGTGTGGTGTCAAACTTGAGCGCTATGTTGTTCAGTGTGTCCCGCGTCTCCACCTGGAGGACCACAAAACAGAAGAGAAGCACAGAATATCAAAACTCTTGTACTGTGCTGGCTGGTCCTCCTGGGTCCCACATGAGAAGGAGAGAAACTCTGCTGTCTTATCTTCCCCTCTCAGAGATTAACATGGGCGTCGTGTGTAAGAGTGTATTCAGACTGGCTTGGTGTAGTGCAGTAGTGTATTCAGACTGGCTTGGTGTAGTGCAGTAGTGTATTCAGACTGGCTTGGTGTAGTGCAGTAGTGTATTCAGACTGGCTTGGTGTAGTGCAGTAGTGTATTCAGACTGGCTTGGTGTAGTGCAGTAGTGTATTCAGACTGGCTCAGACTGGCTTGGTGTAGTGCAGTAGTGTATTCAGACTGGCTTGGTGTAGTGCAGTAGTGTATTCAGACTGGCTTGGTGTAGTGCAGTAGTGTATTCAGACTGGCTTGGTGTAGTGCAGTAGTGTATTCAGACTGGCTTGGTGTAGTGTCATAGTGTATTCAGACTGGCTTGGTGTAGTGCAGTAGTATTCAGACTGGCTTGGTGTAGTGTCAGTGTATTCAGTGGCTTGGTGTAGTGTCAGACTGGCTTGGTGTAGTGTCATAGTGTATTCAGACTGGCTCGGTGTAGTGTAGTAGTGTATTCAGACTGGCTTGGTGTAGTGTAGTAGTGTATTCAGACTGGCTTGGTGTAGTGTCATAGTGTATTCAGACTGGCTCGGTGTAGTGTAGTAGTGTATTCAGACTGGCTTGGTGTAGTGTAGTAGTGTATTCAGACTGGCTTGGTGTAGTGTATTCAGACAGACTGGCTTGGTGTAGTGTAGTAGTGTATTCAGACTGGCTTGGTGTAGTGTCATAGTATTCAGACTGGCTTGGTGTAGTGTCATAGTGTATTCAGACTGGCTTGGTGTAGTGCAGTAGTGTATTCAGACTGGCTTGGTGTAGTGTAGTAGTTCTATTCAGACTGGCTTGGTGTAGTGCAGTAGTTCTATTCAGACTGGCTTGGTGTAGTTTAGTAGTGTATTCAGACTGGCTTGGTGTAGTGTCATAGTGTATTCAGACTGGCTTGGTGTAGTGTAGTAGTGTATTCAGACTGGCTTGGTGTAGTGCAGTAGTTCTATTCAGACTGACTTGGTGTAGTGTCATAGTGTATTCAGACTGGCTTGGTGTAGTGTAGTAGTGTATTCAGACTGGCTTGGTGTAGTGTAGTAGTGTATTCAGACTGGCTTGGTGTAGTGTCATAGTGTATTCAGACTGGCTTGGTGTAGTGTCATAGTGTATTCAGACTGGCTTGGTGTAGTGTCAGTGCATTCAGACTGGCTTGGTGTAGTGTAGTAGTGTATTCAGACTGGCTTGGTGTAGTGTAGTAGTGTATTCAGACTGGCTTGGTGTAGTGCAGTAGTTCTATTCAGACTGGCTTGGTGTAGTGCAGTAGTTCTATTCAGACTGGCTTGGTGTAGTGCAGTAGTGTATTCAGACTGGCTTGGTGTAGTGTCAGTGTATTCAGACTGGCTTGGTGTAGTGTAGTAGTGTATTCAGACTGGCTTGGTGTAGTGCAGTAGTTCTATTCAGACTGGCTTGGTGTAGTGCAATAGTTCTTTTCAGACTGGCTTGGTGTAGTGCAGTAGTGTATTCAGACTGGCTTGGTGTAGTGCAGTAATGTATTCAGACTGGCTTGGTGTAGTGCAGTAGTTCTATTCAGACTGGCTTGGTGTAGTGCAGTAGTGTATTCAGACTGGCTTGGTGTAGTGTCAGTGTATTCAGACTGGCTTGGTGTAGTGTAGTAGTGTATTCAGACTGGCTTGGTGTAGTGCAGTAGTTCTATTCAGACTGGCTTGGTGTAGTGCAATAGTTCTATTCAGACTGGCTTGGTGTAGTGCAGTAGTGTATTCAGACTGGCTTGGTGTAGTGCAGTAGTGTATTCAGACTGGCTTGGTGTAGTGCAGTAGTGTATTCAGACTGGCTTGGTGTAGTGTAGTAGTGTATTAAACTGGAGATGTTCATCAACAGCACCACTGACTACACTAACTGGAGGTAAGGAATAGCATATGTTTACATGAATGTCAATATGAGCCTTGTTTCACCATATGACCTTACACACATGATACCAACCCACCAGGCAAACACCTGACGCTCACATTCAATCATCATCCAGTTTGGTTGACATCTTAGTATATTTGGCCCAGTGGATCAACAAACTTAGTAAAGAGGGACGCAGGATATAATTTACATACATTATACTATAGGCCTACAGCTTGTACAGTACTGTATGTGTGCTATTTCAATGTCTTTTAGAGGATGCAGACTGAGTGTCACAGATCTAACAGCCTGTGTGGGTTGACATTGAGGCAGACTTGCAACTATTCGATCTACTTCCTGTAGCCAGCTGTGTCCTTTAAAGTGCATTAGCCAGATTCTTCTGGTAGCTATATAACTGCACTACAGAGACATGTGTCTGAGCTGGTAAATAACTCACAAGTCCTGTGGGGTTCTGCCTACCAACTAACAATGACAGGGATGTCAAGAACTCCTAGTGTGTGGGAGAGGGGGCTCGTGGGAGAGGGGGCTCGTGGGAGAGGGGGATCGTGGGAGAGGGGGCTCGTGGGAGAGGCAGGGGAACCGAACAGGCGGTGTGTGTGTATAAAAACAGGGCTGCTGACAGTGACTCTGAGCTGTATAATGGTGGATCATGGGGCTGTGTAACAGTCATGAGACTGGCTCAGTCAGGTGACTTCATAGGACAGAAGAAGGAAACAATTCAAAACAACATGTCATTGTCTGCTCTTCTAAACTCGTAAGATAAACAACCTCTCCCCAGACAGGAGGACAAGCACACCCACATACACAGTCATTTTTTAAATATATTTTTTTATTTTACCTTTATTTAACCAGGCAAGTCAGTTAAGAACATATTCTTATTTTCAATGACGGCCTGGGAACAGTGGGTTAACTGCCTGTTCAGGGGCAGAACGACAGATTTGTACCTTGTCAGCTCGGGGGTTTGAACTCGCAACCTTCCGGTTACTAGTCCAACGCTCTAACCACTAGGCTACGCTGCCACCCCATAAGCAGTGCAAGCAGGTAGTGTGTGTCAGAAGAACTCAACAGACACATTGGAAGATGAATAAAGCAGGAATATTGTGTCTGTGACAGTCACATATGACACCAACAGAATAATTTGCAAATGCTACAAAAACAGAAGCTCAGCCTTACAGGCAAACCACAACGGCCATGTTGCATGCACGAGCGTTGCAAAATAAATGTACACATACATGTTATTTTATCAATTCACCCACACCGCTCACACGTGTGAACTAGCATCTGACTCGCCAAGCGCTAAAATAGTAAATTGTTCTATTTGAGAAACTCCACGCTCTGCAAGTCCCATCCTTATTGGATATTAGAAAACCCAAACCCATGTGGATGCTTGACAAACCAACGAGGAGAGAGTCATTCAAGATAACTAACTAAAAACAAAACTAGTATTCCTTTTTTATCTGTGGATTAACTGTCGGGGAGAAAAACACAAGATTGTGTATGACTCCAGGCCAAAGTTCTCCAAAGAACCTGTTAAAAAGAGGACCATATGCATGTCAGGTAAAAGAACAACCCAGGGCTCTATTTTAACAAACCTAATTCAATGGTAAATCTTAGCGCTGACGGTAGGGCTATAGGTCCAGGGGTGGGTCAGGAATACTTCTGCTGTTTTCACTGCTGTAATTATGAGAGGAATAGCTGGCGTTAGCACGAAAAGGCTGGGTTTTGATGAATAAATCAATTCTAAGTGTGAGGAGGGCTTGGCTTAATTATATGTGTGACGAGTGTTTCATGGCTTAATGCGGCATGCCGTTGTCCCAAATTCTGTCGGTTATTGGCGGTCTTTGCGTTGTCATCTACTCTAGTTCGGCTGGGGGCACAGAATAGCTGTGCCCCCAGAATAGCTCTTCCTAGTCCATTGTGGATTGATACAGTTTATTCAATAGCATTGAATAGCATTCAATAGCATTGAAAAAAAACCATCCAGTGTTTGATCAATATGTTTTGAGTGTTGACAGTCAACATTGTTGTAACTGACTTCAAGAAGTATAGGCCTTTACGCATCGCACTTCTCTTCAAATACAAAATACTAGGCTCCCGTCATTTGAATATGTTTGTGGAGGAGCGTGTCTTTGGTAACCAGACAAGAGGAGCTCTTTGGAAATGGGGATGGATACAAGCTGAGTGGAGTAGAGTAGCCTATGCACTGCAGATAGGCCTATGTGAATTGTGAACACTGCAAAAGCATGACAGCAAAAGGAGACCATTTAGAAACCTTTTAATGAATAGGCTACTTGGCCTATGCATGGCCAGGATAAGAACGATAAGCTAGGGTAAGGGTAGACTGTAAGGGCTTGTTCTTTAATCAAACAACATTTGTAAAAAATATAATAATGTTACATGAACATAACTTGAATGTTTCTAAATACGAGTGTCACTGGATCATCTCATTTCTTTAGGCATATAGACTACATGGAGGGTTTTTTAGGCATATAGACTACATGGAGGGTTTTTTAGGCATAAAGACTACATGGAGGGTTTTTTAGGCATATAGACTACATGGAGGGTTTTTAGGCATATAGACTACATGGAGGGTTTTTAGGCATAAAGACTACATGGAGGGTTTTGGAGGGTTTTTTAGGCATATAGACTACATGGAGGGTTTTTAGGCATAAAGACTACATGGAGGGTTTTTTAGGCATATAGACTACATGGATAAAGACTACATGGAGGGTTTTTTAGGCATATAGACTACATGGAGGGTTTTTTAGGCATAAAGACTACATGGAGGGTTTTTTAGGCATATAGACTACATGGAGGGTTTTTTAGGCATATAGACTACATGGAGGGTTTTTTAGGCATATAGACTACATGGAGGGTTTTTTAGGCATATAGACTACATGGAGGGTTTTTTAGGCATATAGACTACATGGAGGGTTTTTTAGGCATATAGACTACATGGAGGGTTTTTTTAGGCATATAGACTACATGGAGGGTTTTTTAGGCATATAGACTACATGGAGGGTTTTTAGGCATATAGACTACATGGAGGGTTTTTTAGGCATATAGACTACATGGAGTTTTTTTTTAGGCATATAGACTACATGGAGGGTTTTCTATATAGCCTACATGTAGTTTTTTTTACATGGCATAAAGACTACATGGAGCATTTTTTAGGCATATAGACTTTTTTTAGGCATATAGACTACATGGAGGGTTTTTTAGGCATATAGACTACATGGAGGGTTTTTTAGGTATATAGACTACATGGAAGGGTTTTTTAGGCATATAGACTTTGGAGTTTTTTTAGGCATATAGACTGGACATGGAGTTTTTTTAGGCATATAGACTACATGGAGTTTTTTTTTAGGCTACATGGAGGGTTTTCTAGGTATATAGCCTACATGGAGGTTTTTTTATGCATATAGACTACATGGAGTTTTTTTTAGGCATATAGCCTACATAGAGTTTTTTTTTTAGGTATATAGCCCACATGGGCGTTTTTTAGGCATATAGCCTACATGGAGTTTTTTTTTAGGCATATAGCCTACATGGAGGGTTTTCTAGGTATATAGCCTACATGGAGGGTTTTTAAGGCATATAGACTACATGGAGGGTTTTTTAGGCATATAGACTACATGGAAGTTTTTTTTTAGGCATATAGACTACATGGAGGTTTTTTTAGGCATATAGACTACATGGAGGGTTTTTTAGGCATATAGACTTGGAGGGTTTTTTAGGCATATAGACTACATGGAGGGTTTTTTAGGCATATAGACTACATGGAGGGTTTTTTAGGCATAAAGACTACATGGAGGGTTTTTTAGGCATATAGACTACATGGAGGGTTTTTTAGGCATATAGACTACATGGAGGGTTTTTTAGGCATATAGACTACATGGAGGGTTTTTTAGGCATATAGACTACATGGAGGTTTTTTTTAGGCATATAGACTACATGGAGGTTTTTTTAGGCATATAGACTACATGGAGGGTTTTTTAGGCATATAGACTACATGGAGGGTTTTTTAGGCATATAGACTACATGGAGGGTTTTTTAGGCATATAGACTACATGGAGGTTTTTTAGGCATATAGACTACATGGAAGGTTTTTTAGGTATATAGACTACATGGAAGGGTTTTTTAGGCATATAGACTACATGGAAGGTTATTTTAGGCATATAGACTACATGGAGGGTTTTTTAGGCATATAGACTACATGGAGGTTTTTTTAGGCATATAGACTACATGGAGGGTTTTCTAGGTATATAGCCTACATGTAGTTTTTTTTAGGCATATAGACTACATGGGTGTTTTTTTAGGCATAAAGACTACATGGAGCATTTTTTAGGCATATAGACTACATGGAAGGGTTTTTTAGGCATATAGACTACATGGAGGGTTTTTTAGGCATATAGACTACATGGAGGGTTTTTTAGGTATATAGACTACATGGAAGGGTTTTTTAGGCATATAGACTACATGGAGTTTTTTTTAGGCATATAGCCTATATAGACTACATGGAAGTTTTTTTTAGGCATATAGACTACATGGAGTTTTTTTTAGGCATATAGCCTACATGGAGGGTTTTCTAGGTATATAGCCTACATGGAGGTTTTTTTATGCATATAGACTACATGGAGTTTTTTTTAGGCATATAGCCTACATAGAGTTTTTTTTTTAGGTATATAGCCCACATGGGCGTTTTTTAGGCATATAGCCTTCATGGAGTTTTTTTTTAGGCATATAGCCTACATGGAGGGTTTTCTAGGTATATAGCCTACATGGAGGGTTTTTTAGGCATATAGACTACATGGAGGGTTTTTTAGGCATATAGACTACATGGAGGGTTTTTAGGCATAAAGACTACATGGAGGGTTTTTTAGGCATATAGACTACATGGAGGTTTTTTTTAGGCATATAGACTACATGGAGGGTTTTTAGATATAGACTACATGGAGGGTTTTTAGGCATATAGACTACATGGAGGGTTTTTTTAGGCATATAGACTACATGGAGGGTTTTTTTAGGCATATAGACTACATGGAGGGTTTTTTAGGCATATAGACTACATGGAGGGTTTTTAGGCATATAGACTACATGGAGGTTTTTAGGCATATAGACTACATGGAGGGTTTTTAGGCATATAGACTACATGGAGGTTTTTTTAGGTATATAGACTACATGGAAGGGTTTTTTAGGCATATAGACTACATGGAAGGTTATTTTAGGCATATAGACTACATGGAGGGTTTTTAGGCATATAGACTACATGGAGGTTTTTTAGGCATATAGGGAGGGTTTTTTATATAGCCTACATGTAGTTTTTTTTAGATATAGACTACATGGAGTGTTTTTTTAGGCATAAAGACTACATGGAGCATTTTTTAGGCATATAGACTACATGGAAGGGTTTTTAGGCATATAGACTACATGGAGGGTTTTTTAGGCATATAGACTACATGGAGGGTTTTTTAGGTATATAGACTACATGGAAGGGTTTTTTAGGCATATAGACTACATGGAGTTTTTTTTATAGGCATATAGAGTTTTTTTTAGGCATATACATGGAGGTTTTTTTTTTTTATGCATATAGACTACATGGAGTTTTTTTTAGGCATATAGCCTACATGGAGGGTTTTTTTTTTTAGGCATAGGCATATGGAGGTTTTTTTTTAGGCATATAGCCTACATGGAGGGTTTTCTAGGTATATAGCCTACATGGAGGGTTTTTTAGGCATATAGACTACATGGAGGTTTTTTTTTAGGCATATAGACTACATGGAGTTTTTTTAGGCATATAGACTACATGGATATATAGACTACATGGAGGGTTTTTAGGCATAAAGACTACATGGAGGGTTTTTTAGGCATATAGACTACATGGAGGGTTTTTTAGGCATATAGACATGGAGGGTTTTTTAGGCATAAAGACTACATGGAGGGTTTTTTATAGACTACATGGAGGTTTTTTTAGGCATATAGACTACATGGAGGGTTTTTTAGGCATATTTTTTTTAGGCATATAGACTACATGGAGTTTTTTTTAGGCATATAGACTACATGGAGGTTTTTTTAGGCATATAGACTACATGGAGGGTTTTTTAGGCATATAGACTACATGGAGGGTTTTTTAGGCATATAGACTACATGGAGGGTTTTTTATAGACATATAGCCTACATGGAAGGTTTTTTATATAGACTACATGGAAGGGTTTTTTAGGCATATAGACTACATGGAAGGTTATTTTAGGCATATAGACTACATGGAGGGTTTTTTAGGCATATAGACTACATGGAGGTTTTTTTAGGCATATAGACTACATGGAGGGTTTTCTAGGTATATAGCCTACATGTAGTTTTTTTTTAGGCATATAGACTACATGGGTGTTTTTTAGGCATAAAGACTACATGGAGCATTTTTAGGCATATAGACTACATGGAAGGGTTTTTTAGGCATATAGACATGGAGGGTTTTTTAGGGAGGGTTTTTTAGGTATATAGACTACATGGAAGGGTTTTTAGGCATATAGACTACATGGAGTTTTTTTATAGGGAGTTTTTTTTAGACATATAGACTACATGGAAGTTTTTTTTTAGGCATATAGACTACATGGAGTTTTTTTAGGCATATAGCCTACATGGAGGGTTTTCTAGGTTTTTGGAGGTTTTTTTAGGACTACATGGAGTTTTTTTTAGGCATATAGCCTACATAGTTTTTTTTTAGGTATATAGCCCACATAGCATATAGCCTACATGGAGGGTTTTCTAGGTATATAGCCTTTTTTTAAGGCATATAGACTACATGGAGGGTTTTTTAGGCATATAGACTACATGGAGGGTTTTTTAGCATATAGCCTTGGAGGGTTTTCTAGGTATATAGCCTACATGGAGGTTTTTATATATAGACTACATGCCTACAGGAGGGTTTTTATATAGCCTACATGGAGGGTTTTTTATATATAGACTTATAGTCTAGGGTTTTTTAGGCATGGCCTACATGGAGGGTTTTTAGGCATACAGTATAGCCTACATGGAGGGGTTTTTAGGCATACAGTATAGACTACATGGAGGGTTTTTTAGGCATATAGACTACATGGGCGTTTTTTAGGCATATAGACTACATGGGCGTTTTTTTGGCATATAAGCCTACATGTAGTTTTTTTGGCATATAAGCCTACATGGAGGTTTTTTTAGGCATAGCCTACATGGAGGTTTTTTTAGGCATAGCCTACATGGAGGTTTTTTTAGGCATAGCCTACATGGAGGGTTTTTTAGGCATAGCCTACATGGAGGGTTTTTTAGGCACATAGGCAGCTGTCTATCGTTGTCTCTGATTGGGGATCACATATACAGTGGAGAGAACAAGTATTTGATACACTGCCGATTTTGCAGGTTTTCCTACTTACAAAGCATGTAGAGGTCTGTAATGTTTATCATAGGTACACTTCAACTGTGAGAGACGGAATCTAAAACAAAAATCCAGAAATTCACATTGTATGATTTTTAAGTAATTAATTTGCATCTGCTGCTACTCGCTGTTTATTATCTATGCATAGTCACTTTACCTCTACCTACATGTACAAATTACCTCGACTAACCTGTACCCCCACTCATTGACATTATTTTTTTTACTTTAGTTTATTTATATTTTCTTAACTTGCATTGTTGGTTATTAACTTCTTTGGGGTAGGGGGCAGTATTGGGTAGCCTGGATGAAAAACGTGCCCAAATTAAGCTGCTTGCTACTCAGCCGGAAAAGCTAGAATGTGCATATAATTAGTTTAAAAAACACTGAAGTTTCTAAAACTGTTTGAATGATGTCTGTGAGTATAACAGAGCTCATATGGCAGGAAAAAACCTGAGAAAAAAATCGAACCAGGAAGTGGGAAATCTGAGGTTTGTAGTTTTTCAACTCAAATTGAAGATACAGTGGGATATTAGTTATGTTTCAATTCCCAAGGCTTCCACTAGATGTCAACAGTATTTAGAACCTGTTTTGAGGATTCTACTCTAAAGGAAGGGATTGATTCCATACTTAGTTTGGCATGTTTCTACGGGCTGTAACGGAACTTTTTTAACTTTTCGTCCGACGTTCTGCGCAACCTGAACGCGCTTTTGGATTTGTTTACCAAACGCCCTAACAAAATAAGATATTTGGACATAACTGATGGACATTATCGAACAAATCAAACATTTATGGTGGAACTGGGATTCCTGGGAGTGCATTCTGATGAAGATCATCTCATCAAAGGTAAGTGAATATTTAAAATGCTATTTCTGAGTAAAGTTGACTACCCAATATGGCGGGTATTTTTTTGGCTGCTTTATTTTCTAAAGGCTGTACTCAGATTGTTGCATGGTTTGCTTTCTCTGTAGTTAAAAAAAAATCTGACACAGCGGTTGCATTAAGGAGAAGTTTATCTAAAGTTCCATGGATAATAGTCATATCTTTATCAATGTTTATTATGAGTATTTCTGTAAATTGATGTGGCTCTCTGCACAATCACCGCATGTTTTAGAACTACTGAACGTAAGGCGCCAATGTAAAGTCCGTTTTTTAATATAAATATGAACTTCATCAAACAAAACATACATGTAATTGTGTAACATGAATTCCTATGAGGGTTATCTGATGAAGATCAAAGGTTAGTGATTAATTTGATCTCTATTTCTGCTTTTTGTGACTCTGGGAAAATGGCTGTGTTTTTCTGTTGCTTGGTGGTGACCTAACATAATTGTTTGTGGTGCTTTCGCTGTAAATCCTTTTTGAAATCAGACACTGTGGCTGGATTAACGAGAATGTATCTTTAAAATGGTGTAAAATACTATGCTTGAGGAATTTTAATTGTGAGATTTTTGTTGTTTTGAAATTGGGGGTTCCGCTAGAGGAAAGGGCTTGTAAGTTAGCATTTCACGGTAATAGTAGTCAGTGCATGTGACAAATAAAATGGTATCTTTCGCATTCCATGTGCATATGGTCACTGTGCGTCATGGCTGAATAGACTGCGCCTCCGCTCTCAAAATCCACGCCATAACCAATCATGTTACCGCTGTCCAGCTTTTGGTTGATTTCATATCCCCACCAGTGTTACCTGAAATTGTTCCTTTCGCACACGTTTTTAATCAAACAGGAATGAATATAGATTATATGTTCTTCAAATGGTTTAATCATCCAGAATGGAATATCAGAAGGACTATCGCTCCAGAGGCTTTCAATGCAGCCTGTCTGATGAAGCCTGGATATGTGCATATGGGATGACAGTTGTCATAGCGACTTTGTCTTTACCACCCTAATGGCATGCATTGTGTGTGCTACTGCTGTATCGTTGTTCATCATTCAGATGCCTAATTTTACAGGCATTACAACTGACAGCTAGGACAGACATTCTCCCAGTCAGAGGCAGAGGACACAGAACAGCAGAGGAGACCGTGAATCTGATTTTTAATCTGAGGGTATCCTTCTATTGACACACTTGTTGAATTATGCAAGAGAACGTGACAACAACAGTAATTCATGAGGCAGTCTAGACAGTGCAGGTGAGTGCAGGTAGGGTAGACAGTGCAGGTCGGGTAGACAGAGCAGGTGAGTGCAGGTAGGGTAGACAGTGCAGGTGAGTGCTGGTAGGGTAGACAGAGCAGGTAGGGTAGACAGAGAAGGTAGGGTAGACAGAGAAGGTAGGGTAGACAGTGCAGGTGAGTGCAGGTAGGGTAGACAGAGCAGGTGAGTGCAGGTAGGGTAGACAGAGCAGGTGAGTGCAGGTAGGGTAGACAGAGCAGGTGAGTGCTGGTAGGGTAGACAGAGCAGGTGAGTGCTGGTAGGGTAGACAGAGCAGGTGAGTGCTGGTAGGGTAGACAGAGCAGGTGAGTACAGGTAGGGTAGACAGAGCAGGTAGGGTGGACAGAGCAGGTGAGTACAGGTAGGGTAGACAGAGCAGGTAGGGTGGACAGAGCAGGTAGTGTGGACAGAGCAGGTGAGTACACGTAGGGTAGACAGAGCTGTTACGGTTTTCTTGCGGTGAAGGAGAGTCGGACCAAAATGCAGCGTGGTAATTTTGATACATGTTTAATAATGATGATGAAACACGAACAATACAAAAACAACAAACGGAATGTGAAAACCTATACAGCCTATCTGGTGACAACTAACACAGAGACAGGAACAATCACCCACGAAACACTCAAAGAATATGGCTGCCTAAATATGGCTCCCAATCAGAGACAACGATAATCACCTGCCTCTGATTGAGAACCAATTCAGACAGCCATAGGCTATGCTAGAAAACCCCACTAAGCCACAATCCCAAAACCTACGAAAACCCCAATACTAAACACACCACATAATAAACCCATGTCACACCCTGGCCTGACCGAAATAATAAAGAAAACACAAAATACTAAGACCAGGGCGTGACAAGAGCAGGTGTTTTGTGGTTGCAGCCCTGTTCTCCCCCTTTATGTTAATTTATGGATATATGCAAATACGCAGTGTATTTCTGCAAATTAGGCACATATCATTATTTTTATGTCAACAAATAATTTTTTTAAAGTACAATAAATTACCTGAATTCCCTCCAAAATCACGGAACTCCATTATTTGTCCGTACCAGTAAAATGTTTTATGTGTTATAACTCAGTTAATATTTGATGGATTTTAACAATACAAAAACTTGGGCGTATCTTCATCCATTGCCCAACTGTTGCTTCTATCAGAATTGTTGAAAAAAGTTTTGATGACCGTTGCTACTTAAACATCTGAACCAGGGGCCGATGCATATGCTGATTCGTTACATCCCTTATAGGAACCATATGGGACACATACATTGGCCTAGAAGAAGCTAACAGAACATAGCATTGCCATGACTACTACATTTCCAATAAGCATGGTGCTGTCCGGGGGTGTCCTCGGATGGGGCCACAGTGTCTCCTGACCCCTCCTTTCTCAGCCTCCAGTATTTATGCTGCAGTAGTTTGTGTTCGCGGGGCTAGGGTCAGTTTGTTATATCTGGAGTACTTCTCCTGTCCTATTCGGTGTCCTGTGTGAATCTAAGTGTGCGTTCTCTAATTCTATCCTTCTTTCTTTCTCTCTCTCGGAGGACCTAAGCCCTAGGACCATGCCCCAGGACTACCTGACATGATGACTCCTTGCTGTCCCCAGTCCACCTGGCCATGCTGCTGCTCCAGTTTCAACTGTTCTGCCTTACTATTATTCGACCATGCTGGTCATTTATGAACATTTGAACATCTTGGCCATGTTCTGTTATAATTTCCACCCGGCACAGCCAGAAGAGGACTGGCCACCCCACATATGCTCTCTCTAATTCTCTCTTTCTTTCTCTCTCTCGGATGACCTGAGCCCTAGGAACGTGCCCCAGGACTACTTGACATGATGACTCCTTGCTGTCCCCAGTCCACCTGGCTGTGCTGCTGCTCCAGTTTCAACTGTTCTGCCTTATTATTCGACCATGCTGGTCATTTATGAACATTTGAACATCTTGGCCATGTTCTGTTATAATTTCCACCCGGCACAGCCAGAAGAGGACTGGCCACCCCACATATGCTCTCTCTAATTCTCTCTTTCTTTCTCTCTCTCGGATGACCTGAGCCCTAGGAACGTGCCCCAGGACTACTTGACATGATGACTCCTTGCTGTCCCCAGTCCACCTGGCTGTGCTGCTGCTCCAGTTTCAACTGTTCTGCCTTATTATTCGACCATGCTGGTCATTTATGAACATTTGAACATCTTGGCAAATGTTCTGTTATAATCTCCACCCGGCACAGCCAGAAGAGGACTGGCCACCCCACATAGCCTGGTTCCTCTCTAGGTTTCTTCCTAGGTTTTGGCCTTTCTAGGGAGTTTTTCCTAGCCACCGTGCTTCTACACCTGCATTGCTTGCTGTTTGGGGTTTTAGGCTGGGTTTCTGTACAGCACTTTGAGATATCAGCTGATGTACGAAGGGCTATATAAATACATTTGATTTGATTTGATTTGCTATAGTAGGTGAGAAGGTAGTGGAGCTGCAGTACATGTGTTGACATTTGACTGCTGCTCCTCAGAGTTGTTATTGTGACAACTCCCTCTCTCACATACATACAGATGTGAAAAGCCTGAAACAGTGGGCCCATTCTGGTCCCCCACTACCACCACACCAGTGTGAATAATAGTATCAATAGGAGTGATTGTGAGGATCCAGTCCCCCCTCTGACTGACTCCATTTCTAGTAATCAATTCAACACACACACACACACACACACACACACACACACACACACACACACACACACACACACACACACACACACACACACACACACACACACACACACACACACACACACACACACACACACACACACACACACACACACACACACACACACCCTTCTTGCATCGCGGCACAGTGCATACTACAGTCATTAGGAGTCCTTACCTCACACTGTGGTAAAATTCCACACAACTGGAACATGTGTTGAGTCATTAACTGCAGTATTAAGACACATTAAATGTCTCCTACCGTTGCTGTAGGGTCGTTCCACCTCAAAAAGCACAAGAAAGAGGATTTCGAAACCCACCATCTCAGAATGTTCTGAAATCGTTTCTGTTTTTAGAAACAGATAAGATAGGCATTCCTGCAACATTATTTTGTTGAAATATAATTTGATCCATAATTTGATCCATGTCTTACTCATTGTTAGAATGTTTTGGGTCCAAATTGGATGTTATGTACTATATTATCTGAATATTATATGATTCCTATAATTTAAAATGGCCAATTTAGGTGCAATTCAATTCGCTTAATTCCTCCCAAATCAAATTATATTTGAACAAAATAATGTTTCAGTCTGTTCCATTCCATTCCCCTCTACTTCCTGGAGTTCAAACAAACACCATTTTTAATTGGCTGAAGGTCAGCCAATAGGTGTGCCCATCAGAATGAGAAGGCAAATATTGAGGTTTACTTTTTTTGTCTAAAAACGAGCGATCACAATATTTGATAAAGTGACAAAGCCTTCCTTTTCTTTTCTGTAGGCACCAGGCAGAGGATTATAAACGTGTCTATCTGGTGAAAACAGATGGAAACAGTAGCTGTCCGTCCCCAGGCCCAGTGCAGCGTGGAAGAACAGTTTAAGATAAAGCTGCTTCTCAATCACTGGGACAGTCTCCATGCATCTAGGGCTATCTCGTAGGATGGGTGCTGTGTGTGTGTGTGTGTGTGTGTGTGTGTGTGTGTGTGTGTGTGTGTGTGTGTGTGTGTGTGTGTGTGTGTGTGTGTGTGTGTGTGTGTGTGTGTGTGTGTGTGTGTAGCGGATGGAGGCAGCCATGCCACACAACCTTAAACACTCTCTAAGGGCGATGTTGCAGCATGTCATGACTGGAAAGTTCACGCAACCGTTGGCATGGTTCCCTCCCATCATCACAATATTTTCTGGAATCCTTACCATGGGAGATAGAGAGAGAAAGAGTATAGACAGAGAGAGAACGAGGATGGAGAGAGAAACAGAGAGATAGAGAGACACAGAGAGAGAAAGAGAGAGAGAGACAGAAAGTGCTGTTTGAATGAATGCTTACGGGCCTGCTGCTGTCTACCACCGCTCAGTCAGACTGCTCTATCAAATCATCTGTGTATTGATTTTAAGAAAGGCATTGATGTTCATGGTTAGGTACACATTGGAGCAACGATACACACCGCATCGATTATATGCAACGCAGGACACGCTAGATAAACTAGTAATATCTTCAACCATGTGTAGTTAACTAGTGATTATGATTGAAGATAAGATAACTTAGTACTGCACACTAAGTTGATAAGATAAGTTGAATGCTAGCTAGCAACTTACCTTGGCTTACTGCAATGTAATCAGGTGGTTAGAGCATTCGACTAGTTAACTGTAAGTGTAACAGTATAACTTTAGACTGTCCCCTTGCCCATACCCGGGCGCGAACCAGGGACCCTCTGCACACATCAACAACAGTCACCCACGAAGCGTCGTTACCCATCGTTCCACAAAAGCCGTGGCCCTTGCAGAGCAAGGGGAACTACTACTTCAAGGTCTCAGAGCAAGTGACGTCACCGATTGAAACGCTATTTAGCGCGCACCGCTAACTAAGCTAGCTGTTTCACATCCGTTACAAAAGGTTGCAAGATTGAATCCCCCAAGCTGACGAGGTAAAAATCTGTTGTTCTGCCCCTGAACGAGGCAGTTACCCACCGTTCCTAGGCCATCATTGAAAATAAGAATGTGTTCTTAACTGACTTGCCTAGTTAAATAAAGTTTAAATAAAGGTGTTAATTTTTTTTATTTAAATAGGCCAAATCGGTGTCCAAAAATACCGATTTCCGATTGTTATGAAAACTTGAAATCGGGCCTAATTAATCGGCCATTCCAATTAATCGGCCATTCCAATTAATCGGCCGACCTCTATTTCACACCCCAGCATAAAATAACTGGCTTGTCCATCACCCTGTTGCCCATCACCCGTGTTCATCACCCTTTGGCACAGAGCGAATGAGAGGTGGGGGCAGGGGCTGTTCTGAATGACACCTGGATAAAACGTTCCAAGTGCAACAGAGATAACAGAAAGCATTGGGATCACGCACACAATCACTGCTGAATCAAAGTAGCAGGACAATTACTAAGAGAGAGGAAATATAGTGGGGAGAAAAATGTCTCCAGATGCTGAACCATGTCATCAAACAAGGTCCATCACCCTCCCTCAAACAAGGTCCATCACCCTCCCTCCCTCAAACAAGGTCCATCTCCCTCCCTCCCTCAAACAAGGTCCATCTCCCTCCCTCCCTCCCTCCCTCCCTCCCTCCCTCCCTCCCTCCCTCCCTCCCTCCCTCCCTCCCTCCCTCCCTCCCTTCCTCCCTCTCCTCTCCTCTGTGGCCAGGCTGATTGAGCACCACAGCATTCCGCTCCCCATGCAGTGTTACATGGGAGAGAAGAGAAGAAAGAGAGAAACCTGTCTGACTGAAGCTGGATTTGAGGGTCATTTCAAGAACACTACCAGCCAGAGCAGCAGCAGAGACAGACTCCATTTTCAGATCATCCGGTCTGTCTCTCTGTCTCACGCTCACACCAAACAGAGATGGCAAATGAATAGCAATGACAACACCAGGTGGAAAGTCATTCGTAAACAGTGGTGGAATGCTCACTGCTAAGCACCACGCAGAATGAACGATAACATATAGACTACACATTCTGACTGTGTCCCTCTCTCTCTTCTCTCTCTCTCTCGGTTCGTACATACGTACACAGCTACAGTCCTCTCTCCTCCTATACATCAGAATGCAGAATGGAACAGGATTGATACAAGTCTAATCTATTAGAATACATCTCCATCATACGGTAGAGAGGCAATAGCTCTGGCTGGTCATATAAAGTCCCCCTTTATGTAAACAGACACTGAACGTTGCACACGTGCAACTGTAAAATACTAAACGCTTCGTTCTCTCCCTCCACACACACACACACACACACACACACACTCTCTCATCTAACGATTTGAGCCAGCATGGCCAGGTTCCTTTTCATAACACAACACCACAACAGTAGCTATTACCCAGACTAGGGCAACAGCCAGTAGACACACAGAGCAGCACAGCAGCAGCAGCAGGAGCAGTAAAAAGCATTAAAACACCCAGACAGAGTCTCTCTGTTTACTTACAGCATACTCAATGGTTCCTTTGGGTCTCTGGAACGACATGCGTCTGCTGCCATCCTTCTTCTCTTGACTCTTCTTCTGGCTGGTATCTGAAAGCAAGCGAGGCAAGGTACGCATTACGTTCATGTTCCTCTCTCTCCCCAGCTTGCCTTGTCACAAGCCGCCGTTTCCCAGCCACACGGGTAGACAGCTCATTCGTCAACAGTGAGCGTGCGAGCCAGTCAGCCTGCGATGTGAGCGGAGCCTCTTTCTCTCTCGCTGCTCTAGTTCTCTCTCTCTCTCTCTCTCTCTCTCTCTCTCTCTCTCTCTCTCTCTCTCTCTCTCTCTCTCTCTCTCTCTCTCTCTCTCTCTCTCTCTCTCTCTCTCTCTCTCTCTCTCTCTCTCTCTCTCTCTCTCTCTCTCTCTCTCTCTCTCTCTCTCTCTCTCTCTCTCTCTCTCTCTCTCTCTCTCTCTCTCTCTCTCTCTCTCTCTCTCTCTCTCTCTCTCTCTCTCTACAACACAGCACAATGACATGCGTTGATTCCAGTTCACCTTGCCTTCTGCTGCTGCCTCTCACAGCAGACACACAGCACCTTGACCTCCATGAGGACCTGAGGAAGAGGAGGAGGGGATGGAGCTGGGAGGATTGGGAGGGAGATAGGAGAGAGAGGGGGCTGAAGGCAGGAGGCAGGATCTGTGAACTTGGACAAGGGATGGAGCTGGGGAGACAGGAGAGGGTCGTGACTCGGGTATTCTATGGGGTATATGACTGGGGCTAGAGGGTATAGGGCTGGATCTGAGATCACAGGGTTGGGGCTGGAAGAGAGCAGGGGCCGAGGGCTGGGCGTAGAAGGCTTACGGTACAGTATAGAGCACATCCTCTCTCAGTCGGCTAGGTTCCCCCTGTTATGTTCAGTATGCAGCCTACGCATCAGATCAGATCAGAAGCCTGACACGTCCTTTACTTCGTCTGTCTGTGTCACCGAGCAGCTCGGCTGAAAACATGAGTCATTCGCCATGCAGCCATTCTATTTGGCTCAGGACTCACTGCACTGAAGAGGGAGAATATCTCAGCATATGACAACTGTAATACAAAAGTACAATACTGAGGTATTACACTCTGTATTCACCATGATAGGCAATGTAGTAGGTTTAATGTTTGTAGTCTGTCAAACGCACCATAAAGCCTGCGATATCTTTGGCGATCAGACGAACAGACATGCATTGAAGCATACAGTATGGTGTCCCTGCTGTCTGGTTTGATTTATTTGACACCCCACTACTACAGTTGTATAACAGTAGTGTATCTGACATGAAGCTCTGTTACATATTGTTTCAGGTCATAGACATAACACTAATGTGATACCGAAACACTGATGTGGCGGTATGAGGGCTAAGTCAAGACCAAGAATAAATACCACCTGATTCTAAAACCAATATGAGAAAGAAAGAGAGCAAGGAGAAAGAGAGAGAGGGGAGGAGGAGGGAGGAGGAAGAGAGAGCTACAGAGAGAGAGCCACAGAGAGAGAGCTACAGAGAGAGAGCCACAGAGAGAGAGCTACAGAGAGAGAGCCACAGAGAGAGAGCCACAGAGAGCCACAGACAGCCACAGAGAGAGAGAGCCACAGAGAGAGAGCTACAGAGAGAGAGCCACAGAGAGAGAGCTACAGAGAGAGAGCCACAGCGAGAGCTACAGAGAGAGCTACAGAGAGAGAGAGAGCCACAGAGAGAGAGCCACAGAGAGAGCCACAGAGAGAGCCACAGAGAGAGCTACAGAGAGAGAGAGAGAGCCACAGAGAGAGAGCCACAGAGAGAGAGCCACAGAGAGAGAGCCACAGAGAGAGAGCCACAGAGAGAGAGCCACAGAGAGAGAGCCACAGAGAGAGAGCTACAGAGAGAGCCACAGAGAGAGCCACAGAGAGAGTTACCGAGAGAGAGCCACAGAGAGAGAGCCACAGAGAGAGAGCCACAGAGAGAGAGCCAGAGAGAGAGCCAGAGAGAGAGCCAGAGAGAGCACAGAGAGAGAGCCACAGAGAGAGAGCCACAGAGAGAGAGCCACAGAGAGAGAGCTACAGAGAGAGCCACAGAGAGAGCCACAGAGAGAGTTACCGAGAGAGAGACACAGAGAGAGCTACAGAGAGAGAGAGAGCCACAGAGAGAGAGCCACAGAGAGAGCTACAGAGAGAGATCCACAGAGAGAGAGCTAGAGAGAGAGAGACACAGAGAGAGCCACAGAGAGAGAGCCACAGAGAGAGAGCCACAGAGAGAGAGCCACAGAGAGAGAGCCACAGAGAGAGAGCCACAGAGAGAGAGCCACAGAGAGAGAGCTACAGAGAGAGAGCCACAGCGAGAGCTACAGAGAGAGCCACAGCGAGAGCTTCAGAGAGAGCCACAGAGAGAGCGAGCCACAGAGAGAGAGCCACAGAGAGAGAGCCACAGAGAGAGAGCTACAGAGAGAGAGCCACAGAGAGAGTTACCGGGAGAGAGCTACAGAGAGAGCCACAGAGAGAGAGCCACAGAGAGAGAGCTACAGAGAGAGCGCTATAGAGAGAGAGCCACAGAGAGCCACAGAGAGCCACAGAGAGCCACAGAGAGCCACAGAGAGCCACAGAGAGAGAGCCACAGAGAGAGAGAGCCACAGAGAGAGAGCCACAGAGAGAGAGCCACAGAGAGAGAGCCACAGAGAGAGAGCTACAGAGAGAGAGAGAGCTAGAGAGAGCCACAGAGAGAGAGCTACAGAGAGAGCCACAGAGAGAGTTACCGAGAGAGAGCCACAGAGAGAGAGCTACAGAGAGAGCCACAGAGAGAGTTACCGAGAGAGAGCCACAGAGAGAGCTACAGAGAGAGAGAGCCACAGAGAGAGCTACAGAGAGAGAGCCACAGAGAGAGCTACAGAGAGAGCCACAGAGAGAGAGCTAGAGAGAGAGAGAGACACAGAGAGAGAGCCACAGAGAGAGAGAGAGAGCCACAGAGAGAGAGCCACAGAGAGAGAGCCACAGAGAGAGAGCCACAGCGAGAGAGCCACAGAGAGAGCCACAGAGAGAGCCACAGAGAGAGAGCCACAGAGAGCCACAGACAGCCACAGAGAGAGCCACAGAGAGAGCCAGAGAGAGAGAGCCACAGAGAGCCACAGACAGCCACAGAAAGCCACAGAGAGAGAGCCACAGAGAGAGTAACAAAAATTGACATTTACAATGAATTTATCAAAATTAGATCTATAGGAGACAATTGATTAAACACTGCCATCACAAATGAAGTTACTCAGTTAATCAAATGTTCTGTTTGTGTGACACGTTGTTGCACACTAAACAACAGCATTGAATGTGTATTTGTTTTAATAGTGCAGTGCATACTGGGAATACAAGCGTTGTATTTTAGAATATGGTGCAAGATGGCAACTAAACGAGATCAAAGTCACAAATAATGGGAGCAACTGTGCCTGGGGCCACAGCAAGTCTCATTAAATGATTATCTCCGCAAAAACAGTGGGTTGTGTAACACCAGATTTCACAGATGTGGGTCAAGGTCATGTTATCTCATTTCATTTGCATCTTTCTCTATCCAAAACAAAACAGAACTAAAGCAACAGTCTTATCACCACAGCTGATACACTGTTGCTCTTTATGTCATTAATGGGACTTGCGATAGCAAATATACCCACTTGAAATCTTTGTCATACTTCTGGCTTATTATTCATCTTGTTCTCCTCGTACACAGTTTCAGCCGTCCAAACTTTAAAACGTACACACCAGTACGTTTTTCATTTATTTAAAACTTCAACAATGCCTCATTGTCTTCTGTACTTATTACAGTTGCCATATACTGAGGTGTTCTAGTAGGAGAGTTGATATACTGAGGTGTTCTAGTAGTAGAGTTGATATACTGAGGTGTTCTAGTAGTAGAGTTGATATACTGAGGTGTTCTAGTAGGAGAGTTGATATACTGAGGTGTTCTAGTAGTAGAGTTGATATACTGAGGTGTTCTAGTAGGAGAGTTGATATACTGAGGTATTCTAGTAGGATAGTTGATATACTGAGGTGTTCTAATAGGAGAGTTGATATACTGAGGTATTGTAGTAGGATAGTTCATATACTGAGGTATTCTAGTAGGAGAGTTTAAATACTGAGGTATTCTAGTAGAGTTGATATACTGAGGTATTCTAGTAGGAGAGTTGATGCACTGAGGTGTTCTAGTAGGAGAGTTGATATACTGAGGTATTGTAGTAGAGTTGATATACTGAGGTATTCTAGTAGGAGAGTTGATATACTGAGGTATTGTAGTAGGAGAGTTCATATACTGAGGTATTGTAGTAGGAGAGTTCATATACTGAGGTATTGTAGTAGGAGAGTTCATATACTGAGGTTGATATACTGAGGTATTTGTAAGTTGATGCACTGAGGTGTTCTAGGAGAGTTGATATACTGGATAAGAGCGTCTATACTGAGGTAAATGACTTAAATGTAAATGTAAATGTATTGTAGTAGGAGAGTTCATATACTGAGGTATTCTAGTAGGAGAGTTGATATACTGAGGTATTCTAGTAGAGTTGATATACTGAGGTATTCTAGTAGGAGAGTTGATGCACTGAGGTGTTCTAGTAGGAGAGTTGATATACTGAGGTATTGTAGTAGAGTTGATATACTGAGGTATTCTAATAGGAGAGTTGATATACTGAGGTATTGTAGTAGGAGAGTTGATATACTGAGGTATTGTAGTAGGAGAGTTCATATACTGAGGTATTTTAGTAGGAGAGTTCATATACTGAGGTATTGTAGTAGGAGAGTTCATATACTGAGGTATTGTAGTAGGAGAGTTCATATACTGAGGTATTTTAGTAGGAGAGTTCATATACTGAGGTATTCTAGTAGGAGAGTTCATATACTGAGGTATTGTAGTAGGAAAGTTCATATACTGAGGTATTCTAGTAGGAGAGTTCATATACTGAGGTATTGTAGTAGGAGAGTTCATATACTGAGGTGTTCTAGTAGGAGAGTCCGTATACTGAGGTATTCTAGTAGGAGAGTTCATATACTGAGGTATTTTAGTAGGAGAGTTTGTATACTGAGGTATTTTAGTAGGAGAGTCCGTATACTGAGGTATTTTAGTAGGAGAGTTCGTATACTGAGGTATTCTAGTAGGAGAGTTCGTATACTGAGGTATTCTAGTAGGAGAGTTCGTATACTGAGGTATTCTAGTAGGAGAGTTCGTATACTGAGGTATTTTAGTAGGAGAGTCCGTATACTGAGGTATTCTAGTAGGAGAGTTCATATACTGAGGTATTGTAGTAGGAGAGTTCGTATACTGAGGTATTGTAGTAGGAGAGTTCGTATACTGAGGTATTGTAGTAGGAGAGTGTATACAAGTGTAGTAGTGTGAGTGGACTTATTTATGATCAAATGTGTGATCTAACTGCCCCACAAATCAAATCACATTTTGGTCACATACACATATTTAGCAGATGTTATTGCGCGTGTAGTGAAATGCTTGTGTTCCTAGCTCTAACAATTCACAATGTGACTAGTTCCATTATTAAAGTGACCAGTGGTTCTGTACATGGGGTGTCTATGTACATGGGGCAGCAGCCTCTAATTGGCAGGGTTGAGGAATCAGGTGGTATCCGGCTAGTGATGGCTATTTAACAGACTGATGGCCTTGAGATAGAAGCTGTTTTTCAGTCTCTCTGTCCCAGCTTTGATGCGCCTGTACTGACCTCTCTTTCTTGATGATAGCGGGTGAACAGGCAGCGGCTCGCGTGGTTGAAGTCCTTGATGATCATTTCGGCCTTCCTATGACATTGGGTGCTGTAGGTGTCATGGGGGGCAGGCAGTGTGTCCCCGGTGATGCATTGGGCAGACCGCACCACCTTCTAGAGAGCCCTGCGGTTTTTATTTATTTTATTTGACCTTTATTTAACTAGGCAAGTCAGTTAAGAACAAATTCTTATTTTCAATGACGGCCTGGGAACAGTGGGTTAACTGCCTGTTCAGGGGCAGAACGACAGATTTGTACCTTGTCAGCTCGGGGGTTTGAACTTGCAACCTTCTGGTTACTAGTCCAACGCTCTAACCACTAGGCTACCCTGCCGCCCCATTGCGGGCGGTGCAGTTGCCATACCAGGCGGTGATACAGCCCAAAAGGATGCTCTCAATTGTGGATCTGTAAAAGTTTGTGAGGGTTTTAGGGGCCAAGCCACATTTCTTCTTCACCACACTGTCTGTGTGGATGGTCCATTTCAGAGCTTTTCACCTTCTCCAAATGTGATCCCGTCTATGTGGATGTGGGCGTGCTCCATCTGCTGTCTCCTGAAGTCCACAATCAGCTCCTTGGTTTTGTTGACGTTGAGGGAGAAGTTATTTTCCTGGCACCACTCCGCCCTGGCCCTCACCTCCCCCCTAGTGTCCGTCTCATCATTGTTGGTAATCAGGCGTTCTTCTGTTGTATCCAAAGTAATAAGGTTGATAGTGTCGTCAATCAAAGTAATCAGACCAATTATTTTACAAAATGTTACTTTGACTATATTTAACTGCTTTGCTTAAGTAATACCAATTTAAAACACTTCCACTACTACAAAAATACTATTAAGTCCCATAATCTTTCTTAATGGAAAATTATAATCTAGTTCAACAACATTATCTTTGTCATTTGAAATAAAAACACAACATTGGTGCTGAACAGTGTGAGTCCAGTCTTGTGACTGACTGAAGGCTGTTTATTTAGAAAACAATGGAGGATGGAGAGGTGAAGTGGGGGGGGTGGAGAGGAGAGGTGAGGAGAGGGGGTGGAGAGGAGAGGTGAGGAGAGGGGGTGGAGACGAGAGATGAGGTGAGGGGGTGGAGAGGTGAAGTGAGGGGGTGGAGAGGTGAAGTGAGGGGTGGAGATGAGAGGTGAGGAGAGGGGGTGAAGAAGAGAGATGAGGTGAGGGGGTGAAGAGATGAGGTGACGGGGTGAAGAGGTGAAGTGAGGGGGTGGAGAGGAGAGGTGAGGAGAGGGGAGGTGGGGAAGAGGAGAGATGAGATGAGATGAGGGGTGGAGAGGAGAGGGGGTGGAGAAGGGAGGGGGTGGAGAGGAGAGTTGAGGTGAGGGGGTGTAGAGGTGAAGTGAGAGGGTGGAAAGGAGAGGTGAGGAGAGGGGAGGCGGTGGAGAGGAGAGATGAGATGGGGGTGGAGAAGGGAGGGGGTGGAGAGGAGAGTTGAGGTGGTGTAGAGAGATGAGGTGAGGGAGTGGAGAGGAGAGGTGAGGGGGTGGAGAGGAGAGGTGGGGTGAGAGGGTGGAGAGGTGGGGTGAAGGGTAGAGAGGAGGTGAGGGGGTGGAGAGGAGAGATGAGGTGAGGTGAGGGGGTGGAGAGGAGAGATGAGGGTATGGAGAGGAGAGATGGAGAGGTGGGGTGAGGGGGTGTAGAGAAGAGGTGAGGTGAGAGGGTGGAGAGGGGAGGGAGGGGTCCTACTTACAGTATACTGTCATTCATGTTATTTAGCTAGATAAGTCATGTAGCTGCTCAGGACAGGGTGTTGAGCAGACTGGTAACACTAAGTTCTCTTCAGTTCTTATACCAGGGGGGCATTGGACTAGTAACTGAAAGGTTGCAAGATTGAATCCCCGAGCTGACAAGGTAAAAATCTGTCGTTCTGCCCCCTGAACAAGGCAGATAACCCACTGTTCATAGTCCGTCATTGAAAATAAGAATTTGTTCTTAGCTGACTTGCCTAGTTAAATAAACATAAAATAAATAAATACCTGTGTAACATTGTATTTACACCAGTCACAACTAAATATTTTTAAAGAGTTAAAAGCAAGTCCCACAATGATTCATCATGGAAAATTACAATCTAGTTCAACAACATTATCTTGGTGCTGAACAGTGTGAGTCCAGTCTTGTGACTGACTGACTGAAAGCTGTATATTTAGAAAACAAAGATGTAACTCATGCCAAGAGGTAGTCCAATAGGCACAACGAGAACTGCAGCAGCAGAGAACGCCTGCATGATGGTGACTGTGACTGGTTTCTATCACTAGCCTGAAGGATACCTCAGGGAAGTTACTTCCCTGTGAGATAGCCAGCCAGGCATGCATGGGGCCACGTGAGTTCAACTTGGTGAGAATGATTTAAGGTCAAGATGACCTTTGCGAGTAAGGGTAAACAGGGTAAGCAGGGTTGACAGGGTAAACAGGGTAAACAGAGTAAGCAGTGTAAACAGTGTAAACAGGGTAAGCAGTGTAAACAGGGTAAGCAGTGTAAACAGGGTAAGCAGTGTAAACAGGGTAAGCAGTGTAAACAGGGTAAGCAGTGTAAACAGGGTAAACAGGGTAAGCAGTGTAAACAGGGTAAGCAGTGTAAACAGGGTAAACAGGGTAAGCAGTGTAAACAGGGTAAGCAGTGTAAACAGGGTAAGCAGTGTAAACAGGGTAAGCAGTGTAAACAGGGTATGCAGTGTAAACAGGGTAAGCAGTGTAAACAGGGTATGCATGGTAAACAGGGTAAGCAGTGTAAACAGGGTAAGCAGTGTAAACAGGGTATGCATGGTAAACAGGGTAAGCAGTGTAAACAGGGTAAGCAGTGTAAACAGGGTAAGCAGTGTAAACAGGGTAAGCATGGTAAACAGGGTAAGCAGTGTAAACAGGGTATGCATGGTAAACAGGGTAAGCAGTGTAAACAGGGTAAGCAGTGTAAACAGGGTATGCATGGTAAACAGGGTATGCATGGTAAACAGGGTAAGCAGTGTAAACAGGGTATGCATGGTAAACAGGGTATGCATGGTAAACAGGGTAAGCAGTGTAAACAGGGTATGCATGGTAAACAGGGTAAGCAGTGTAAACAGGGTAAGCAGTGTAAACAGGGTAAGCAGTGTAAACAGGGTAAGCAGTGTAAACAGGGTATGCATGGTAAACAGGGTAAGCAGTGTAAACAGGGTAAGCAGTGTAAACAGGGTAAGCGGTGTAAACAGGGTAAGCAGTGTAAACAGGGTATGCAGTGTAAACAGGGTAAGCAGTGTAAACAGGGTATGCATGGTAAACAGGGTAAGCAGTGTAAACAGGGTATGCATGGTAAACAGGGTAAGCAGTGTAAACAGGGTAAGCGGTGTAAACAGGGTAAGCGGTGTAAACAGGGTAAGCAGTGTAAACAGGGTAAGCAGTGTAAACAGGGTATGCATGGTAAACAGGGTAAGCAGTGTAAACAGGGTAATCAGTGTAAACAGGGTAAGCAGTGTAAACAGGGTAAGCAGTGTAAACAGGGTAAGCAGTGTAAACAGGGTATGCAGTGTAAACAGGGTAAGCAGTGTAAACAGGGTATGCATGGTAAACAGGGTAAGCAGTGTAAACAGGGTAAGCAGTGTAAACAGGGTATGCATGGTAAACAGGGTAAGCAGTGTAAACAGGGTAAGCAGTGTAAACAGGGTATGCATGGTAAACAGGGTAAGCAGTGTAAACAGGGTAAGCAGTGTAAACAGGGTATGCATGGTAAACAGGGTAAGCAGTGTAAACAGGGTAAGCAGTGTAAACAGGGTATGCATGGTAAACAGGGTAAGCAGTGTAAACAGGGTAAGCAGTGTAAACAGGGTATGCATGGTAAACAGGGTAAGCAGTGTAAACAGGGTAAGCGGTGTAAACAGGGTAGGCAGGGTAAGCAGGGTAGGCAGGGTAAGCAGGGTAGGCAGGGTAAGCAGGGTAGGCAGGGTAAGCAGGATAAACAGGATAGGCAGGGTAAACAGTGTAAACAGGGTAAGCAGGGTAAGGGTAAGCAGGGTAGGCTGGGTAAACAGGGTAAGCAGGGTAGGCAGGGTAAGCAGGGTAGGCTGGGTAAACAGGGTAGGCAGGGTAAACAGGGTAAGCAGGGTAGGCAGGGTAAGCAGGGAGAGCAGGGTAGGCTGGGTAAACAGGGTAAGCAGGGTAAGCAGGGTAGGCAGGGTAAACAGGGTAAGCAGGGTAAGCAGGGTAGGCAGGGTAAGCAGGGTAGGCTGGGTAAACAGGGTAGGCAGGGTAAACAGGGTAAGCAGGGTAGGCAGGGTAAGCAGGGAGAGCAGGTGAACAGCTCTTCTCTCCTACTCTGTGATTAGTGTTGTACAGCCCTGCAAGTTCATACCACACATACAGAGGAATAGCAATGAAAAACAACTGGTGAACAACGTCCCTGTTCCTTAAGAATGTTGCAGGCCAGTAGATTGGAATTGAGGCAGTGTTGCAGTGCAAATGGCTGTATCTGGACTGACTCCAAAGGGAAGTCCAAAGAAAGAAATACCCCCCCCCCTCCTGTGCATTAACAAATGCTTTGTAGGGGAACAGCTCAGGGGGAGAATTGTTTTGTAATGTCCCGTTCATTCCCCCTGCTAGCCTACACTAATACATAGCCAAAGTAATTTCCTCTCAGCACCCTGGTTTAGAGGTGGATGTAAAGTTATTTATAGCAGCCCCTCACTCCTGTTAACAGCAGAGGAGGCAAGAGCTCTGTCTGGGGAAATGAGGAGGTACTCTACACTACTATATAATGTAGCTGGTCTGTCTGGCCAAGGGGTTGAGGGGGAGGGGGGGGGGGAGAGGAGAGTTGAGAGGTGAGGGGGTGGAGAGCAGGGGTGAGGAGTAGAGAGTAGAGGTGGGGGGTGGAGAGGAGAGGGGTGGAGAGGAGAGGTGAGGGGTGGAGAGGTGAGGGAGTGGAGAGGAGGGGTGAGGTGAGGGGGTGGAGGGGAGAGTTGAGAGGTGAGGGGGTGGAGAGCAGGGGTGAGGAGTAGAGAGTAGAGGTGAGGGGGTGGAGGGGAGAGTTGAGAGGTGAGGGGGTGGAGAGCAGGGGTGAGGAGTAGAGAGTAGAGGTGAGGGGGGAGGAGAGGAGAGTTGAGGGGGTGGAGAGCAGGGGTGAGGAGTAAAGAGTAGAGGTGAGGGGGTGGAGAGGAGAGGGGGTGGAGAGGAGAGGTGAGGGGTGGAGAGGTGAGGGAGTGGAGAGGAGGGGTGAGGTGGTGGAGAGGAGAGTTGAGAGGTGAGGGGGTGGAGAGCAGGGGTGAGGAGTAGAGAGTAGAGGTGAGGGGGTGGAGAGGAGAGTTGAGGGGGTGGAGAGCAGGGGTGAGGAGTAAAGAGTAGAGGTGAGGGGGTGGAGAGGAGAGGGGTGGAGAGGAGAGGGAGGGGGGTGGAGAGGTGAGGGAGTGGAGAGGAGGGGTGAGGTGGTGGAGAGGAGAGTTGAGAGGTGAGGGGTGGAGAGCAGGGGTGAGGAGTAGAGAGTAGAGGTGAGGGGGTGGAGAGGAGAGTTGAGTGGGTGGAGAGCAGGGGTGAGGAGTAGAGAGTAGAGGTGAGGGGGTGGAGAGGAGAGATGAGGGGTGGAGAGGTGAGGGAGGGAGGTGAGGGGGTGGAGGGGGGTGGGGGTGAGGGGGTGGAGAGCAGGGGTGAGGGGGTAGATAGGAGGTGTGGAGAGGTGAAGTGAGGGGTGGAGAGGAGAGGGTGGAGGGGGGTAGCTAGGAGGGGTGGGGATGTGAAGTGATGGGGTGGAGAGGAGAGTGAGAGTGGGAAGGAGAGGAGAGGTGAGGGATGGAGAGGATGGGGTGGAGAGGGGTGGAGAGGGTGGGGGTGGAGAGGGGGGTTGGAGAGGGTTGGAGAGAAGAGGTGAGGTGAGGGGTGAAGAGAAGAGGGGTTGGAGAGGAGAGTTGAGGAGTGGGAAGGAGAGGTGAGGGGGTGGAGAGGGGATGGAGGGGGTGGAGAGGAGAGGTTAGGAGAGGTGAGGGGTGGAGAGGTGAGGAGAGGGGTGGGAAGGAGAGGTGAGGGGGTGGAGACGGGAGGAGGTGGAGAGGGGAGGGGGTGGAGAGGGGGGGGTTCCTACTTACAGTATACTGTCATTCATGTTATTTAGCTAGATAAGTCATGTAGCTGCTCAGGACAGGGTGTTGAGTGGTGGAGGGCAGACTGGTAACACTAAGTTCTCTTCAGCTCTTATACCTGTGTAGTAACACTGTAATTACACCAGTCACAACATGTTGATACATAGTACTTCACAGAACAACATTCTGCATGACAGGCCCATAAAAACACACAAGGAGGCAAACATTTGACTTATTCCATATATAGTATATATAAGGTGAGAAACGGCCTTGACTTCCCTGACTCTAATGTGGCAATAACAGCACGGCAGCCATTGTAATGAATATGCATTGGCTTAGTGAGCTGTCAAACTACACACAGGAAGCACACAGCAACAGTCTGTCTGTCTCTGTCTCTCTCTCTCGTCAGTCCCATGCATACAGCACCATCACCACCTCCCAGTACAACAAACGTTGCTGGAGCAGCACTTAGTCTTGTGTCAGGACAGGGAGGAGAGGGGGAGCAGAGCAGTCATATGTGTTTTAAGCAGAACACCCTCTCCTTCCCTTCGTCCTGCCTCTGCCCCGTCATTAACACTGGCTCCAGGTCAATAAATCAAACCCTGATGCTGTCACAGGCTCAGTGAGTGTCATCCAGACTGCCTCATTAGCACGCACTCCAGGGCGACTAATCACACCATGATCTCTCCATCAGCTCCAGGGTTATTGCCTTGTGTGCAATGTTCAGTTGGTAAAGTTATTATTTATTTATTGGTTTAACATAAGCGGTATGTTTTTCTGTCTCCTGAATACAGTAGCTAGACTATATATACAGTTGAAGTCGGAAGTTTACATAACCTTAGGGTGGAGTCATAAAAACTTGTTTCTCAACCACTCCACACATTTCTTGTTAACAAACTATTGTTTTGGCAAGTCGGTTAGGACATCTACTTTGTGCATGACACAAGTCATTTTTCCAACAATTGTTTACAGACTGTATCACAATTCCAGTGGGTCAGAAGTTTACATACACTAAGTTGACTGTGCCTTTAAACAGCTTGGAAAATTCCAGAAAATGATGTCATGGGTTTAGAAGCTTCTGATAGGCTAATTGAAATCATTTGAGTCAATTGGAGGTGTACCTGTGGATGTATTTCAAGGCATACCTTCAATCTCAGTGCCTCTTTGCTTGACATCATGGGAAAATCAAAAGAAATCAGCCAAGACCTCAGAAAAAATTTATAGACCTCCACAAGTTTGGTTCATCCTTGGGAGCAATTTCCAAATGCCTGAAGGTACCGCGTTCATCTGTACAAACAATAGTACGCAAGTATAAACACCACGGGACCACGCATCCGTCATACCGCTCAGGAAAGAGACACGACCTGTCCCCAAGAGATGAACGTACTTTGGTGCAAAACGTGCAAATCAATCCCAGAACAACAGCAAATGACCTTGTGAAGATGCTGGAGGAAACAGGTACAAAAGTATCTATATCCACAGTAATACGAGTCCTATATCGACATAAATTGAAAGGCCGCTCAGCAAGGAAGAAGCCACTGCTCCAAAACCACCATAAAAAAGCCAGACTACGGTTTGCAACATGGGGACAAGGATCGTACTTTTTGGAGAAATGTCATCTGGTCTGATGAAACAAAAATATAACTGTTTGGCCATAAAAACCATCGTTATGTTTGGAGGAAAAAGGGGGATGCTTGCAAGCCGAAGAACACCATCCCAACTGTGAAGCACAGGGGTGGCAGCATCATGTTGTGGGGGTGCTTTGCTGCAGGGGGGACTGGTGCACTTCACAAAATAGATGACATCATGAGGTAGGAAAATTATGTGGATATATTGAAGCAACATCTCAAGACATCAGTCAGGAAGTTAAAGCTTGGTCGCAAATGGGTCTTCCAAATGGACAATGACCCCAAGCATACTTCCAAACGTGTGGCAAAATGGCTTAAGGATAACAAAGTCAAGGTATTGGAGTGGCCATCACAAAGCCCTGACCTCAATCGCATAGAAAATTTGAGGGCAGAACTGAAAAAGTGTGTGCAAGCAAGGAGGTCTAGAAACCTGACTCAGTTACACCAGCTCTGTCTGGAGGAATGGGCCAACATTCACCCAACATTGTGGGAAGCTTGTGGCAGGCTACATGAATTGTTTGACCCCAGTTAAACAATTTAAAGGCAATGCTACCAAATACTAATTGAGTGTATGTAAACTTCTGGCTCACTGGGAATGTGATGAAAGAAATAAAAGCTGAAAGAAATCATTCTCTCTACTATTATTCTGACATTTCACATTCTTAAAATAAAGTGGTGATTCTAACTGACCTAAAACAGGGAATTTTTACTTGGATTATATGTCAGGAATTGTGAAAATTTGAGGTTAAATGTGTTTGGCTAAGGTGTATGTAAACTTCCGACTTCATCTGTATATATATATTTTTTTTTTAATGAAATAATTAAAAGGATATTTCTACAATTTTAACATACATTTAGATTTCATATATACCATTTTATTAAATCTTTAGAAAAATAGAAATGTGGGGAAGAAATTTACACAAAACCCTGAACAACTATGTAATAACAATGTTCTTGTTACCTGAGGCTTGTGCATATGAACATTCCACAGTAATACTGTATGTATAGTCACTGAAAAGGCCCCTGGTCTGTTGTCAAGGACCAAAGGACCCCAGTAGCCTACCCTAGACTCCCCAGACCAAAGCTCTATTCTCACCAATAACCAAACTAGCATACTGCTCAGAGTGAAGCAATGTATTTGACATGCATTCTACATAAGTAGGCTACTGTAGAATGCATGCGGACACTGGAACGTAACCCTTTCTGCCTGTAGATCAATGCAGTAGGAGAAGGAGCTCACATGCTGATCCTCTGGCTCAATGCATCTCTGACTGCTGCAACTCCAACACCAAGAAACCTCTCAAGTTTCCGCCTGAATCAATACCCTGAGGTGAGGAGAAGTGATGAGCTCAGCTAAAAGGAGAACCACAAACTCTGCAGTATCTCTCTTTACTGATCCTCAGTGCACGAGTGTCACTCAGCAGCCAGCCAGTCCTTGGTCAGAAGAAAGTGAGTATCACAAATCTACCACCTCCCTCTAGTCTGCTATCTCCACTGGACTCACCACCATCCTAGCGGAAATCTACCAACTGTACGACATCATCAACCCTCCGACTACAGTCAGCTAAGCTCCCTGTCCAACCACAGTGGTCCACAGAGATCACAGGGGGGAAATGAGCCAGACTTTAAAAGTGTCTGTGTGACTAACTATCACACAGGAATGAGAGTTGACAACTTGATGAACATTTCCCGAGCAGCAAACACCACCCAGAATATTCCATCTGAAATCTTTGACAGCTTTAATGCTAAATCTTTTTCATTTATTTATTTTACCTTTATTTAACCAGGCAAGTCAGTTAATTCTTATTTTCAATGACGGCCTGGGAACAGTGGGTTAACTGCCTGTTCAGGGGCAGAACGACAGATTTGTACATTGTCAGCTCGGGGTTTGAACTCGCAACCTTCCGGTTACTAGTCCAATGCTCTAACCACTAGGCTACCCTGCCGCCCCTTTATCGTATCACTGTAAAATCCATGGAGAATAAGAGCACCTCCTCCCAGCTGCCCACTGCACTGAGGCTAGGTAACACTGTCACCATTAATAAATCCACGATAATCGAGAATTTCAATAAGCATTTCTCTACAGCTGGCCATGCTTTCCTCCTGGCTACCACAACCCTGGCCAACAGCTCCGCACCCCCCGCAGCTACTTGCCCAAGCCTCCCCAGCTTCTCCTTCACCCAAATTCAGATAGCAGATGTTCTGAAAGAGCTGCAAAACCTGGACCCGTACAAATCAGCTGGGCTCGACAACCTGGACCCTCTCTTTTTAAAATTATCCGCGGCCATTGTTGCAACCCCTATTTACCAGTCTGTTCAACCTTTCGTATCGTCCGAGATCCCTAAAGATTGGAAAGCTGCCGTGGTCATCCCCCTCTTCAAAGGGGGTGACACTCTAGACCCAAACTGTTATAGGCCTCGATCCATCCTGCCCTGCCTTTCTAAAGTCTTCGAAAGCCAAGTTAATAAAACAGATCACTGACCATCTCGAATCCCACCGTACCTTCTCCGCTGTGCAATCCGGTTTCCGAGCTGGTCACGGGTGCACCTCAGCCACGCTCAAGGTACTAAACGATATCATAACCGCCATCGATAAAAGACAGTACTGTGCAGCTGTCTTCATCGACCTGGCCAAGGCTTTAGACTCTGTCAATCACTGTATTCTTATCGGCAGACTCAACAGCCTTGGTTTCTCTAATGACTGGCTCGTCTGGTTCACCAACTACTTTTCAGTGTGTCAAGTTCAGTGTGTCAAATCGGAGGGCCTGTTGTCCGGACCTCTGGCAGTCTCTATGGGGGTACCACAGGGTTAAATTCTCCGGACAACTCTTTTCTCTGTATATATCAACAATGTCGCTCTTGCTGCGAGTGATTCCCTGATCCACCTCTACGCAGACGACACCATTCTGTATATATCTGGCCCTTCTTTGGACAATGTGATAAAAAACCTCCACATGAGCTTCAATGCCATACAACACTCATGCCGTGGCCTCCAACTTCTTTTAAACACTAGTAAAACTAAATGCATGCTTTTCAACCGTTCGCTGCCCGCACCCGCCCGCTCGACTTCCATCACTACTCTGGACGGTTCTGACTTAAAATAGGTGGACAACAACAAATACCTAGGTGTCTGTCTAGACTGTAAACTCTCCTTCCAGACTCATATTAAACATCTCCAATCCAAAATAAAATCTTTAATTGGCTTCCTATTTCGCAACAAAGCCTCCTTTACTCACTCCGCCAAACATACCCTCATAAAACTGACTATCCTACTGATCCTTGACTTCGGCGATGTCATTTACAAAATAGCCTCCAACACTCTACTCAGAAAACTGGATGCAGTCTATCACAGTGCCATCCGTTTTGTCACCAAAGCCCCTTATACCACCCACCACTGCGACCTGTATGCTCTAGTCGGCTGGCCCTCGCTACCTATTCGTCGCCAGACCCACTGGCTCCAGGTCATCTATAAGTCTATGCTAGGTAAAGCGCCGCCTTATCCCAGCTCACTGGTCACGATAACAACACCCACCCGTAGCATGCGCTCCAGCAGGTATATCTCACTGGTCATCCCCAAAGCCAACACCTCTTTGGCCGCCTTTCCTTCCAGTTATCTGCTGCCAATGATTGGAACGACTTGCAAAAATCGCTGAAGCTGGAGACTTATATTTCCCTCATTAACTTGAAACATCAGCTAACCGATCGCTGCAGCTGTACATAGCCCATCAAATCAACCTACCTCATCCCCATATTGTTTTTATTTACTTTTCTGCTCTTTTGCACACCAGTATTTCTACTTGCACATCATCATCTGCACATTTATCACTCCAGTGTTAATTTGCTAAATTGTAATTACTTCGCTACTATGACCTACTGATTGTCTTACCTCCTCACGCCATTTGCACACATTGTATATAGACTTTCTTTTTTTCTATTGTGTTATTGACTGTATGCTTGTTTATTCCATTTGCTTTGCTTTATCTTGGCCAGGTCGCAGTTGAAAATGAGAACTTGTTCTCAACTGGCCTACCTGGTTAAATATAGGTGATTTGAAAAATAAAAAATTTAACTCACTAAAAGCACACTTTGGCACAACATATTGAAATGCATTGGGTTGTTGCTCAGGCTCATGGGTAGTCTGGGTAAACAGTGAACACGTCTTTAAATTATGGTTGAGAAGACATTGAGAAGATGTTGGATGTGAGTGTTGCTTAATCAAACAGTCCCGGCAGATATTAAGAGGCGGGTCGGTCAGACATTGACCTCCTAACCAGTCTGCAGTTGCTGGCCTGTCAGTTAGACATGAACAAAAAAAATTATACTAGAAATAAATAATGCTGCCACTGAATCCTGGTCAGAAATCAATGGGATCCCTTTTAACATGCCTGGTCAGATAGATGCATCGCTGCAAATGTTGATTTTAATTGTTGTGAAGGTGTCTACTGTTGGTATCTAGGTAACAGAGAGATCTAATGGACAGAAGTGTCCAACAATAATATCTTAATATAATATTGCTGGATGAATTTGTTCCCCTGTTTAAGTTCTTCTAGTGACCCAACCTTCCCATGGAAGCTATTTGATGTACAGTACATCATACAGCATCACGTTGCTTTAAATGGACTGGCAGTGAATCTCAAAGGAATGTACGTGAGTTCCATTTGGGCATACTAAACATGGTGAATTGTAGCTAGTCGATATCAGTAAGTAGCCAATACAAACACTGTGCTGTAGCCTAAAGCACTGCTGCACATGATGACATTATGACACAGTTGTTGTTTACAATGAAAGGTCAAAGGTTGTTACGCCTGTTTACATCAAAGCATCATTGCTCCCGACGACATTCAATCACACTTATAAAGCATCATTACGTTTATTTCATTAATGATCAGTGAATGAATCACTGCTTGTTGGGTTATTGTGAGGACACACTGGGGCCAAACCAGTGACGCATTACAAATCTTCAATCGGATTAGCTATCTGTACATGCCTAACCAGCGAGGCTCAAAATAAATATGGAAATTGAATATGGAAATATTTTTGCCCTAAATGCGTTTCAATGTGAGTTGCTATTGTTAATGAAGTTATTTTCCTCCATCCAAAGAAATCCCTAATGAGACCTATACTCCAAGAAAGATGAAATCAAAAACCAATATGATATAGGCCTATGTAAGGTTCTGTATTTATTTTCTTAGTCAACCTTGTGTTCTGTTTCTTTGTGTTCTTGAACGTAGCCCTGTCTTTCATTTTTGTTCATTGATTTCACCTGTATTAGTTACTCACCTGGTCTCATCAGCTCCTTATTTTGTTCAGTTCATTCTGTTTGTGCCTTTGTGAGGTATTGTTCGTTTTGACTCTACTAAGCCTTTTCCTAGCTCGTTTATGAGAACCAGTTATAGCCTTCAGTTTTGATTCACCTGCCTGTTTGCCTACCTGTGTATGACCATTGCCTGCCTGTGTATGACCATTGCCTACCTGTGTATGACCATTGCCTACCTGTGTACGACCATTGCCTACCTGTGTACGACCATTGCCTACCTGTGTATGACCATTGCCTACCTGTGTTGCCTACCTGTGTATGACCATTGCCTACCTGTGTATGACCATTGCCTACCTGTGTATGACCATTGCCTACCTGTGTATGACCATTGCCTACCTGTGTATGACCATTGCCTACCTGTGTACGACCATTGCCTACCTGTGTACGACCATTGCCTACCTGTGTATGACCATTGCCTACCTGTGTATGACCATTGCCTACCTGTGTATGACCATTGCCTACCTGTGTATGACCATTGCCTACCTGTGTATGACCATTGCCTACCTGTGTACCTGACCATTGCCTACCTGTGTATGACCATTGCCTACCTGTGTATGACCATTGCCTACCTGTGTATGACCATTGCCTGCCTGTGTATGACCATTGCCTACCTGTGTATGACCATTGCCTACCTGTGTATGACCATTGCCTACCTGTGTATGACCATTGCCTACCTGTGTACGACCATTGCCTACCTGTGTATGACCATTGCCTACCTGTGTATGACCATTGCCTACCTGTGTATGACCATTGCCTACCTGTGTACGACCATTGCCTACCTGTGTATGACCATTGCCTGCCTGTGACCACGATTCCTGCGGAATAAACACCTGCCGCGCTCTGGGTGTAAGTCTACACCTTTTTCTCCCTGAATATTCACTACAGCCTAACAACTCTTATCCACAAAGACAGACACCATCCATCACCATCACAAAAATCCACCATTATGAAAAAGACATCCAATTATGTGAAGCCCTATTCCAGACCTGGGTTCAAATATTATTTGAAATCCTGCCCAATACTTTAGCTGTGCTTGACAGAGCTTGCCTGTAGCTTTAGAACCACTAGAACCATCCCCAGTCCTCGCCCACCTGACACTCCAGGCAAGCTAAAACAAACGCTCAAAGTGTTTGAAAGATTTCAAATAGTATTATAGACACTGGTGTAGTACAGCTGAGACGCTAGAAGGCTGTGTATTGTAACTGGGAAAAAGTGGGCTCTGTAGCAGTCAGCAGGATAATAGTTTGGTCAAATTAGGACCAAGATTAATAAGATTCATGCTCTGCTGCCCACTGTGCCTTCCTGGGAAACCAAACGCCACTGAGGTCAGTTCGTTAAGAGTCTGTCTAGTTCTCCCTAGCGCAGACAGTGTGTGTGTCTGTATGTGTATGACTTTGTGTGTGTGTGTGTGGCTGCAGGCCATGGCACTACTAAGAGGAGAGAGGCAAGAAGTCAGGCCTGAGAAGAGCCCCTCGGTAGCCTGTCCCGTCTGTGATGAATGAGCAGGCGAGGCCCCTTACATGAACTGGTGTGTAAAGTCAAGAAAGCATTGGCCCACTGACGAGGGAACTGCTCAGAGCTGTGTGTGTGTGTGTTAAACTGGGCAATTCATGGTATGCATTACCACAGGCTTAAAGGTTGTTATTGTTCACAACAGAACTGGTGTAACTGAGTGCAGAATAGTGTCCACTGCCTGAATTGGAGATGTGTATCACAACAACGCTGTCTCTTAAAACTAACCTTCAATCAAAGCACACAATCCTTAGTTTTTCGGGTGAAGTTAAAAGGTCATTCAGATCTGTATGAAGGTATTTGTAAGACATAGCATTCGAAATAATGCATTCGGGTATATTGAATTGGTTGATATTGCAGACTGTGCCTTTAAGAAGCCTGCGCAGGGAAATGTGTAAACTCCACTGTCCAACCCGTGACTCTGTTGCAACTTCTTCACCTTATGCCAACGCTACTGAAAATGTACTGTAGGTTGTTAAAATTAAATACAAAGAAACACTGACTGACTTTATCTACGGTAGTCAGAACTCTGAAACATTACGCATGATACATTGAACAAGTTCGGCTCCAAGTCTATACTCACACCTGTGTTAATGTTGGTAATGTTGCCGTGCACACGTCCAGAGTGTTCTGCGGAAGAGCCAACGGAATTCCCCCGAGTCGAGGTCGAGGCAGGCCAGATTCTATTCGACAGCGCAACCCTGACAGACAGAATGTAGTCCATACTGTGGAGCTCGTACGAATATCACAACATGAATGGATGCACCTTAGTTATCACTAACAACCGTTTAAAAATAAGCCCTTTCTGATATCACTGTCATAACTCAATCGCGATAAGATCTAGATAAAACTCTTTAAAAAAGTGTAATGCAGTGAAACAGCACACTTCAGCAGACGCAGAAATAGGAACAACTTGTTCCTCCCTGATGACGTACCTGTCTGGCGTCAAGCAGTGCCGCACACTCACTCCAGTCAATGGATACATATTATTGATTTTTATTTTAACCTTTATTTAACTAGGCAAGTCAGTTAAGAACAAATTCTTATTTACAATGACGGCCTACCGGGAAACAGTGGGTTAACTGCCTTGTTCAGGGGCAGAACGACAGATGTTTACCTTGTCAACTCGAGGATTCGATGTTCAAACCTTTCGGTTACTAGTCCAATGCTCTAACCACTAGACTACCTGCCGCCCCAATGATGAACAATTCTATTACAAAGTTGTGAAAAACACAAGATCATAAAGCGCATTATGTAGCTACAATATCCGACCTATGCAATTAATACATGTTTATTGCTATACATTGTTATAGGGCAATGTTATATTGTTTATTTTCTAATATTTAGCCTATGCCTTGGCCTAGAGGTGGTAAGTCCATTATCAAGATGGTTATTTAGGTATTATAAATTAGTGACTGTCTCCCTAAATGAGAGGTCTGAACCTTTATGTTATGGCATGTATTCGCCCTGGAGGGCTTCTGTTTCACACCGATCTGTCTGTTTCCACTCCATTGCTGCAACTTGCAAGTCTTTACTTAAAGATGACATGCATGACAATCATGGGAACTGAACAAATCTCACTCTCATCTTAATAACATTGTTTTCAATTGAGGAAAGCACATAGCCAGGCAGCCACTCCACTTAATGTAAATGTCCCACCATACAGCATAAGGCAAGAGACTCATACTATTACTGCGGCATATAAGTGTCTCTTCAGACACCAAGGGCAGAAGATATGGCATTTGGAATGGGTCAATGTGTGTGGAACAGTGAAGAACCCAACAGACCAGGACAAGGTGTAATAATTGGGGAGCAGAATTAGAAACTGGAAACAGCCCAATGCATTATTCATCAGCAGAGATATGGTAAGAAATGAAAGAGAGAAAGACAAATGAGTTTTAAAACCCTGAACTGGAAATAAAAGTCATCTAAACGAATGAATCGATACAATGACCGCGTTCTCCAAGGTAAGACATATGTTGTGCTCCATCTGCTGGTTACAATGAAAAGTGCAGCCTGGTTTATAAATCACCTATTATTTTTAGGGGCGCATGGATGGGTGACAGATTAACTCTAAATTGTGACAAAGCAATAGGTCAACCTGGGCACATCCAGAGCCATATAAACAGAGTCAGGCAGAGTCTGGCCCCTCTCAGGGTTTCCTCCTATTACTAAGGAAGTGTTTTGGTACTTTACAACAAGTTATAAAGCATTGTAAATGCAGGCATTTGGTAAAGTGTAAGAGATTTGGGTCAGGGTTGCCGAGATTAAGTAAACTGTTACCATTGATTTGTAACAGTACCACAGAGTCAATTTGGCTTCCTCTCTGTCTGTCCCCGTTTTATAAACACAGAAATAATTTGACAGACTGATTGATGAACTCTCAGTCAATAACACTGGTAAAGTTCCAAGTTCCAAGGTGAACATCATGATGGATGAGGCTGCCTACAGTATGAGCTCTTAGTTGAGGGATTACAACTTGCCTTCTGCTCCATAGTGATCTTGAACACCATCCCCTGTCTGGGCCCCTGGGACTCTTGGCCCGGGGCAGGGTTGTTGTGATGGGTTTGGGACAGACCACCACCTGGGGCTTGTTGCTCTGTAATATATAGCTACTAAAGCTGTGAAGCTGCCCAGAGCAGTCATCAAATCATCTGTTACTTCCACACACAGAGGTGGATTGGGATTCCTCCCTGAGCTCTGTCTATTGCAGCCCAATAGGGGAAGAATTAGATACACTCTCACCATACCATCTAGCTCTGCTCCAGGGTATTAGTGTGCATTCCTCCTCTAGTTAGTGGACGAACGTGCACTAACGACCTGGACCATAGCTACGTACCATCCAGAAGACCAACTGAACTGTAACACAGTCTGCTTATTCAGCCCTGTTTAGTTTTCCCACCTGACTACTCTAAAGGCTGTGTAATTAATCTACTGTGTAAGTTGAGTAGTTTATGAAACATCCAGAGGCATTAAATAAAATGAGCATTATTGAGTGAAGAGATTAAAGTGTTGTTCGGTTTCAAACAACATTAAGTTTGGGTGTTTAATGTATCTCTCCTTTCACTTTAACGACATTAAGGAGGTTTGTATCTGATTAAACGAGTCATCTACTTCCATTCTATCCATTCTAATGGGACCTTTAGAGTTTATTCTAACTTCTGTCATTTGGTTATTAGCTCAGCATATTAACGACTGTTATACATTATATAAATGTATCGAAATTGTAAGAATCTCTAGTTAAGAGGACCAGCTAAGGTTTGTATTGGTAACTACTTGACTCTCTGGTCCTAAGCAATCTCTTCATTACCAAGCACAACACAACTTGTTGTACAGGGATCCATGCACAGAGGACCTAGTGTTACCAGCTGCCTCTGTAAGCCCTAGCCTAGCAGGCTGTGTGTGTGTGTGTATGTGTGTGTGTGTGTGTGTGTATGAGTGAGAGAGGCTTTGTCATCGTCAGAGATTGGTGCTGAGACTGGGCAGAGTGTTCATCTCACCAGTTTCCAGTGAGAGCCAGGTAGGCTGGCTGTATAATCCCCAGAAGAGGAAGGATTTCATTATGAAACAACAAACAACAAGCCCACAGGCAGCTCCCCTGTCAACCGTCTGGTTACATAACCTGTTCACAACACATTGTGAACACACATACACAGATGCACACACACAAACATCTGTGAATTTCTCAACAACATAAAACATGTCAAAAATAGAAAATCACTCAGGCAATATAATTCACCTGCTGACAAACACAAACCATCCACGTTTCATTGTGTAATAATTAAGAGAGAGGGGGATTGAGGTTCTGTACTGTACGCATATGGACTGAAATAAGTGTTTATAACTAGTTAGAATATGAATAGAGAGAGAGTGCTTGGAAATGAAAATGACATTTCTGTGTGTTCCATACACCGTGTTCCATACAACTGTCTTTGGGGATTAAAAAAGCACTATATACATACAGTTGAAGTCGGAAGTTTACATACACCTCAGCAAAATACATTTAAACTCAGTTTTTCACAATTTCTGACATTTAATCCTAGTAAAAAATGTCCTGTTTTAGGTCAGTTAGGATCACCACTTTATTTTAAGAATGTGAAATGTCAGAATAATAGTAGAGAAAATTATTAATTTCAACTTGTACTTCTTTCATCACATTCCCAGTGGGTCAGAAGTTTACATACACTAGTATTTGATTGGCATTGCCTTTAAATGGTTTAACTTGGGTCAAACGTTTTGGGTAGCCTTCCACAAGCTTCCCACACCACAATAAGTTGGGTGAATTTTGGCCAATTCCCCCTGACAGAGCTGGTGTAGCGGAATCAGGTTTCTAGGCCTCCTTTCTCACACACACGTTTTAAGTTCTGCCCACTAATTTTCTATGGGATTGAGGTCAGGGCTTTGTGATGGCCACTCCAATACCTTGACTTTGTTGTCCTTAAGCCATTTTGCCACAACTTTGGAAGTATGCTTGGGGTCATTCTCCATTTGGAAGACCCATTTGCGACCAAACTTTAACTTAACTGTCCTGAGATGTTGCTTCAATATATCCAAAAGATTTTCCTTCCACATGAAGCCATCTATTTTGTGAAGTGAACCAGTCCCTATTGCTTCAAAGCACCCCCACAACATGATGCTGCCACCCTCGTGCTTCACGGTTGGGATGGTGTTCTTCGGCTTGCAAGCCTCCCCTTTTTCCTCCAAACATAATGATGGTCATTATGGCCAAACAGTTCTATTTTTTGTTTCATCAGACCAGAGGACATTTTTCCAAAAAGTACGATATTTGTCCCCATGTGCAGTTGCAAACCGTAGTCTGGCTTTTTATGGTGGTTTTGGAGCAGTGGCTTCTTCCTTGCTAAGCGGCCTTTCAGGTTATGTCGATATAGGACTCGTTTTACTGTGTATATAGATACTTTTGTACCTGTTTCCTCCAGCATCTTCACAAGGTCTTTTGCTGTTGTTCTGGGATTGATCTGCACGTTTTGCACCAAAGTACGTTCATCTCTTGGAGACAGAACGTGTCTCTTTCCTGAGTGGTATGATGGCTGTGCGGTCCCATGGTGTTCATACTTGCGTACTATTGTTTGTACAGATGAAGGTGGTACCTTCAGGTGTTTGGAAATTGCTCCCAAGGATGAACCAGACTTGTGGAGGTCTACAATTCTTTTCTGAGGTCTTGGCTGATTTCTTTTGATTTTCCCATGATGTCAAGCAAATAGGCACTGAGTTTGAAGGTAGGCCTTGAAATACATCCACAGGTACACCTCCTATTGACTCAAATGATGTCAATTAGCTGATTAGAAGCTTCTAAAGCCATGACATCATTTTCTGAAATTTTCCAAGCTGTTTAAAGGCACAGTCAACTTAGTGTATGTAAACTTCTGACCCACTGGAATTGTGATACAATTAATTATAAGTGAAGTAATCTGTCTGTAAACAATTGTTGGAAAAATTACTTGTGTCATTGTCAAGTCCTGGCCATAGAAGTCCTGGCCTGTATTTTCTATGGTAGAGTAGGTCAGGGCGTGACTAGGGGTTTTAGTCTAGTCTACTATTTCTATGTGCGGTTCTAGGTTTGTTTTTCTATGTTGGTGTTTGTGTATGATTCCCAATTAGAGGCAGCTGGTAATCGTTGTCTCTAATTGGGGATCATACTTAAGTAGCATTTTTTCCACCTGTGGGTTATGGGATATTGTTTATGTTTAGTTGCCTGTTAGCACTGCATTGTCGTCATGGTTTGTTTATTCTTTATTGTTTTGTTTTACTCTCTAATAAATAATGTGGAACTCTACATACGCTGTGCCTTGGTCCGTCTATACTAACGATCATGACAGTCAAGCGCAAAGTAGATGTCCCAACCGACTTGCCAAAACTATAGCTTGTTAACAAGAAATTTGTGGAGTGGTTGCAAAACGAGTTTTCATGACTCCAACCTAAGTGTATGTAAACTTCCAACTTCAACTGTATCTATTATTACAATACATAACTGAGGGAGGCCAGTAAAAAGAGTGTTAGCACTAGGATGATGTGAGAGACAAAGACTGTTTACTGTAGTTAGCACTAGGATGATGTGAGAGACAAAGACTGTTTACTGTAGTTAGCACTAGGATGATGTGAGAGACAAAGACTGTTTACTGTAGTTAGCACTAGGATGATGTGAGAGAGAGAAAGACTGTTTACTGTAGTTAGCACTAGGATGATGTGAGAGAGAGAAAGACTGTTTACTGTAGTTAGCACTAGGATGATGTGAGAGAGAGAAAGACTGTTTACTGTAGTTAGCACTAGGATGATGTGAGAGAGAGAAAGACTGTTTACTGTAGTTAGCACTAGGATGATGTGAGAGAGAGAAAGACTGTTTACTGTAGTTAGCACTAGGATGATGTGAGAGAGAGAAAGACTGTTTACTGTAGTTAGCACTAGGATGATGTGAGAGAGAGAAAGACTGTTTACTGTAGTTAGCACTAGGATGATGTGAGAGAGAGAAAGACTGTTTACTGTAGTTAGCACTAGGATGATGTGAGAGAGAGAAAGACTGTTTACTGTAGTTAGCACTAGGATGATGTGAGAGACAAAGACTGTTTACTGTAGTTAGCACTAGGATGATGTGAGAGAGAGAAAGACTGTTTACTGTAGTTAGCACTAGGATGATGTGAGAGAGAGAAAGACTGTTTACTGTAGTTAGCACTAGGATGATGTGAGAGAGAGAAAGACTGTTTACTGTAGTTAGCACTAGGATGATGTGAGAGAGAGAAAGACTGTTTACTGTAGTTAGCACTAGGAGTCTCTCAGAGAGACAGACAGGTCTTCACAATGGCTGCAATCACAGGTGGAACCGGGCCTGTCACACAACACCTCCTTCTCTCGGGTACATCTCTTCATTGGGAAAGTATATCTTTCTCTCCAGCCCCTCAAAGCTGTCAACAACAGCAACACAACAGATGATTCTGTTTCTCAGAAAGCGGTGCCGAATATTGATGAAGCTATGAATCCATGTTGTGCAAAATGTCTGTTAGGAATGTGACAACGCCAAATTGAATCATGTGGAGCAACTGGCTGTCTGTATACATCACATACGGGAACTTATATAACCATCATTAATGTCACTTAGTCATTCAAATGTCACTTTATTCCCTACAGGGCACATAGTGCTCGGGTCAAAAGTAGTGCACTATATAGGGAATAGGGTGACATTTGGAATGCACACCTTAATAACTGCCATTACTCACAGTTGGTTTTAAATAAGCCGTCCTCACTTGAAAGTCTGCCTTCAGTTCTTTGTCTTTTCTCATACAAAAGGGAGTTCTAATGCTCTCCTATAACGAGCTTTTTTATGATATGCCATTTGCTCTCCTCTCCGTGGTTAACATCAGTAGCAGTAGTTACTGTAAGCTGCAGTGCAGAGGGTGAGCGGGGACTGCAATTACCCAGCCCCTTCATCAGGCACTGGCCTATGGGTTCGAAGTATGGGAGTCAAGGCTACCAATCATACCCCAGACAATTCTTTCGCGCTCTCACAGACTCATAGGTCGTCAATTTAGTGTTCAAGGCCATTGCTGGGGCTGAGATGGACCCCACCTCAGCTGCCTTGCCTTCCCAGAGTCACTGCTCCTAGAACCAGGGTAACTATAACTAACATTACCACAACATTATTGACTCTTTATGTCATGCATACATGCTTTATGAATGGTACATATCACCACTTTAAACAAAGTGTTACTATTCAGTGTCAGCATTCTCCTGATGTTGGGAGAAAAGAACCCTTAACAAAGGACAATCATCCCGTCAGACACGTTTCTAGTTTTAGAAGATATGCCTCGTCACAGTCAATTGTGTTCTTTGATGCGTCAGGGTTCTCTCTTCCACAATTCATTAAACTTATGCTGTTTCTGTTCACTTAGTGGAAGATTTTAGACCAGAACTATCAAAACTTTAGATTTGAAACATTGATTTATTATTGTGAAAAAACGATGCAGTTAAGTGTGGAATACAGAAATAGGCTTGGAAAAAACCCTCAACTCAACAAAGAGTTATAAAAAACACACTCTGCACATTGAAGACAAACTGAAATAACTTTTTGTTGACTAGAAAGGTTATCACAAAACTAATACTATGTCTAATACAATGTCATAATGTTATTGTTCACCATTTCTAAATGGTTCCAGAGAAAAAAACATCCATCTGTAGATGAGTTATTTTAAACCCAATGTACTAGACTGGACTGGAGAGCATCTTGAGTGTTGGGAGAGGACCAAAGCAAAGCTTGGTTGTGACTCAGCCACAGCCACCGCCAGCCCACCACACTCATTCCATCCGTTGCCTTGCTTCCTCTTTTTCCCTCTGTTGTGATAGATCACTGCATTGTGAGAGCTAGAGCCATCTTTCACCAGTGACTATAAACCCCAGTCCCCGGCTCATGGTCATCCATCTATCCTCCTGTGGCCGTGGGTGTCTGTACTGTGGTTGTCTCAGGCTCCACTGGGAGGCTGGGTGGCCCCAGGAATAATGACCAGGGGTGCACAGTGACCATCAGCTCTCCCTCTCTCTCTCTTGTTGTCTCATTATGATATGATGAGAGGAGGAGAGGAAGAGAGGAGAGGGGATGCGGAAAGTAGAGGTGGAGAAGAATAGAGGAGGAGGGGAAAGAGGATAGGAAAAGAAGAGGGGGTGATGAGAGATGGAGAGGAGAGGGGGAAAGAGGATAGGAGAAGGAGAGGGGAAGATGAGAGGTGGAGTGGAGGAGGAGGGGAAAGAGGATAGGAGAAGGACAGGGGAAGATGAGAGGTGGAGAGGAAGAGAGGGGAGGATGAGAGGTGGAGAGGAGAGGAGGAGAAGGAGAGGGGAAGATGAGAGGTGGAGAGGAGAGTTGTCTGGCTCTGAGAAAAATTTCATTTCAGGAGGTAAAGATGAACATCAGACATGCACCACTGCTCTCGTCACGCAGGCAATTTATTAAAACAAAGTCTAGCCCCACTATAACGCTGACAACTCCACAGGCGGAGACAGGGAGTGGGAAGAGACAGGGAGTGGGAAGAGATAGTGAGTGGGAAGAGACCGTGGGGGAGAGACAGGGGGAGGGAGAGACAGGGAGTGGGAAGAGACGGGGGGGGGGCAGGGGGAGAGACTGGGAGAGGGAAGAGACGGGGGGGAGACATCTCAGTGAAATGAATAAAATCAATAATATTTTATTTTACCTCCATTGAACTCTGCGGCTGGAATTAATTGGTTTCTCTTTAAGTCAGACACACTCATATATTGCATCATTATCTTAAACAGACTCCCAAGAATCATAATGCCAAAATGGACGACAACTGCTGGTCTTCTTCCTCCCTCTCCTCCCCCGTCATCTGGAGTATATGGGCAGCTGACTGATACAGTATTGTGCATTACAAATGACACAATATTCTCTATATCCCTATGGGAACTGGTAAAAAGTATTGCATTATATAGTGAATACAGTAGAATGACATTTGGGACACAGTGGCAACTTGGATTTAAGAAGGCATCACCCAGTCTATTTGGACACATCACCCAGTCTATCTGGACACATCACCCAGTCTATCTGGACACATCACCCAGTCTATCTGGACACATCACCCAGTCTATCTGGACACATCACCCAGTCTATTTGGACACATCACCCAGTCTATCTGGACACATCACCCAGTCTATCTGGACACATCACCCAGTCTATCTGGACACATCACCCAGTCTATTTGGACACATCACCCAGTCTATTTGGACACATCACCCAGTCTATCTGGACACATCACCCAGTCTATCTGGACACATCACCCAGTCTATCTGGACACATCACCCAGTCTATCTGGACACATCACCCAGTCTATCTGGACACATCACCCAGTCTATTTGGACACATCACCCAGTCTATTTGGACACATCACCCAGTCTATCTGGACACATCACCCAGTCTATTTGGACACATCACCCAGTCTATTTGGACACATCACCCAATCTATTTGGACACATCACCCAGTCTATTTGGACACATCACCCAGCCTATTTGGACACATCACCCAGTCTATCTGGACACATCACCCAGTCTATTTGGACACATCACCCAGTCTATTTGGACACATCACCCAGCCTATTTGGACACATCACCCAGTCTATTTGGACACATCACCCAGCCTATTTGGACACATCACCCAGCCACCCATCAAATTGACAAACACGACAAAGGGTCTGTACTCAATCCATCTATCTTAAAACACTTTGACACTCTCTATCCATCACTATGATATCACTGCTTCCATCCACAACACAGGCCCTAAATTGGATAATGAATCTCTCTTCTCTGAAGAACGCTAGATGGGTAATTTGTTGGTTAAATTATGAATTGGGCAGGCACGTATTGAATGAGCTGAGAGTTGTTGAGTTGTTGCTATTGCCATTATATTCGCTACGGTCACGGCTGTTGGTGGAATAAGGTGAGGACCAAGGTGCAGCGTGGTACGTGTTCATAATTAATTTATTAGCAACTGAACACTAAATACGAAAATGACAAATAGAATAACCGAAACAGTTCTGTCTGGTACAGATACGAAACAGAAAACAACTACCCACAAAACCCATGTGGTTTTCTGTTTCGTATCTGTACCAGACAGAACTGCTCGGTGCCAGCGTCCCGCATTTGTCGGGTGGAACAGGGGGGGGGTATGGCCACTCCCTGGCCATAGAGAGGCGTTGTATTCTCTATTTTGGTTAGGCCAGGGTGTGACTAGGGTGGGCAATCTATGTTCTTTTTTCAATGTTTTTGTATTTCGTTGTTTTTGGCCGGGTATGGTTCTCAATCAGGGACAGCTGTCTGTCGTTGTCTCTGATTGAGAACCATACTTAGGTAGTTCTTGCCCACATGGGTTTTGAACTGTTTTGGTTGTTCTCTTTGTTGTTTTGTTATTCAGTGTTCTGTTCTATTAAATAATGATGAACACCTTGGTCCTCACCTTCTTCCACCAACAGCCGTTAGAGCTAAAATATAGTCAGATAGAGACTATTATCATGTAGGCTGAGACCTCTATCACATTTCTTTGGGACAGTAGAACTGATTGTAAGAGTCCAAGCGAGCATGAAACACTATAGTGTATAGTCTATACTCTGATGCAGCACCAAAGAGAATGTTCTGGGCCGACACACTAACATTCAACGAGATGTAATGAATGCACTGTCCACTGACCCATGTTGTGTAGACTGCCTACTGCACTGTTAGCTAAATCTTGTCCCACAGCTATATTCTTCCCCTTGGATAAACCAGTACATGGTCAACCTGGGCCCCTGGATTGTATAAAAAAAGTCTAATTAGAATAAGGAGAGGGTAGTTCCAAGAGAAGGGTTGAGATGGTGGATCGCAACAGTGGCGTGTATTCATGGATGCCAAGGGAAGCCAAGCTTCCCCCCAAAAGTCACGAATAAAAAAAAAAGATAAAATAATGTATATTTTTCGTCTCTGTGTTTCATCATTTTCCTTCAGTTTGCAAGAGGCCGAATGTATCTCACCGGAGAAGGCATCCAAACAAGCGAAACAGCGCCCCTCTGTCTCTGTATGTGTAGGCAAATTTATCTGATGCCATCTGGTCAAAAGGAGTTTGACATTGTTGCAGACCGTAACATTGAATGAAAGGGAAGCCAACGAGCATTTTTGGCTTCCCTTGATACATTTTTAAAATAAAATAATAGCCAATCAGCATTGACCTAAACTGACTAAGCTCATCTCTGAATGGTCCTGGCGCACCAAAAAGAAGTGTCAAGGGAAGCCAGTTTGGATTTGGCTTCACTCCAATCACATCACATTGAAAATGTAATTTACAGAAACAACTTGAATTGCTGCATCTCATTGTGTTGTTGTCCTCTAGTGGCTATCTACAGTAGCTAGTCAAAATGTATCCTTTGCTAAATTAGCCATGGCTAGAGATAGGATTTGGACTTGTGGTTTTACTTAATTCTCCGTACTGGCCAATGATTATAACAGCGATTCTGATGCAACCATAAATTCATACATTGTTGCATCAGAGGATGGAAGTTCAATAGGCAGCTAGATGTAGAAGGCTAATGTTAACTAGCTAACATTGCCCATGAAAGGAAGTTAGGGTAGCAAACAAACAACACAAAATCAAAGCGTGTATTGTATGAGAGTCATAGACCGTTTTGTCAACATGAAAGAGAGAAGGATGGCATTGATGTTTCAATAAATTCTTTCCACTTGTAAGTGTACACACACACACACACACACACACACACACACACACACACACACACACACACACACACACACACACACACACACACACACACACACACACACACACACACACACACACACACACACACACACACACACACACACACACACACACACACACACGTGATGATGTTGAAGTTGGGGCTGGAATAGTGGAGGCAGCTCCTACTTAGGAGTATATTTCACAGTCGCAAGACAGTTAACTAACAGGTTATAGAGCAAACAACACAATTATCACAACACATAGATTGTAATGTGTTTTCTTTCTGGCTTGGCTTCCCCAGTGATTTTACCCACGCATCGTTACTGGATCATAATTAATCACATGCAGCTAAAAGGGGTGTTCACATTTCAAGGACTGCAAGACTACTGTTAGACCTGGCCCTTCCCCATGCTTTGGCCTCGATTGGGCCGAGGAGCTGCCTGCACACTAAACTCTGACAAGACACTTCCTAAGAGATCTGGTCAATAACAGGGGTCTAATCTAGTGCTAATCACCTACTTAGAGGAATCAATCAACACACTCCTGTTATGGGTCTGTATTATGGGAAACATAGATGGACGGTTTCTCCATTGAAGAAGCATTTTAGTCTAGGACTAGACTTAATCTGTGTCTGGGAAACCTGCATAGAAAAAAATGACATGTGTGCTGTAGCCAGCTCCTATGGCTAAATAAATGTGTAAATAACCTTAAAGATTGTATGAATGGCAACATTTTGTATGCTCCTTAATGGCATCAGGCTTACAAGTGCTATTCTGAAACTAATTAATATAACACTGAATATGCAAGAAGTAAGCAAACATTTAATGGGTAACAATAAATACAACTCTTACTGAGTTGATCCTGCTGCATCAACGCAGGTGTGTAAAACACAAACACAGGACGGTGAAATATAGCTGTTTCAATGTAATGGGATTCCGTAAATTCATGAGAAAAACGAAAACAAATATCAACAGTTATTTGGAGAGGCAGGTCTTATTTCCCCCTGATGTAAAATGAATCAATAGGCTAGTAGTGGCACTTCCTGTACACACACACACACACACACACACACACACACACACACACACACACACACACACACACACACACACACACACACACACACACACACACACACACACACACACACACACACACACACACACACACACACACACACACACACACGGAAAAACAGCTTACTCTTCACTTGAGCTGTATGTAATCAATCCCTGGCATGGGACGGCAGGCTGGCTGGCTGCAGACTTACTTCTCCAAACTAAGTGTGGAAACAGTGTGATTACTAGCGTGGTGGCATTTATATATTGAACTCAGATTGGAGGAGAGGAGACGAAGGCTGCAGAGAGACTTCACGTCAACGTAATTACACCACTGGAACAAAGGCAGATATTTTACAGCACACTGCAGTAAATTCAGCTCCCCACTGCTGAATTGACCACAAGAGAAAATAAAATGTTTTTCATTGCTGGGTAAAGTTGAAACTCTCCCATGGCCATTGTTATGAATCCCATTGCCACTGTCATTGAGCTATAGTTCTGTCCAAAATGGCACCCTATTCCCTAGAGTGCACTACTTTGGGCCCTATATGCTGTCATGACTGGGTTGCGAATGGTATGAACTTTGCACTCTTATTCACTACAGAAGTGATACCTCCTAGCTTTTGAGTTAGCAGCGGCCGCTGTAAACGTGGGCTAGGAAAGGACGAACAGAGGACAGGAAGATCTCTGTTGGCCAACACGACCAGCATCTACGACCAACCTACCGAAGCGCAGCTCAGAGTAAATATTTATTGCATTTTCCTTTTCCAAATGGGCGGTAATTTAGAATGCATAAGATTCTGTATTTACGATAGAGTAGCTGCCTACGGCTCAATAGAGACATCGCTTCTCCCTTTGTTCTTCAGTCTTTCCGCTCTTTCACTCAAACCCAACCCACTTTCTTTGTGTAACCAGCTGTCATATCTGTTCTGTCCTCTAGGGACGTTTTCCTTTATGACATAATTTGTAATCAATGTATAATTCTGTGTGATTAGTTAGGTATTTAGTAAATAAATAATTAAACCCAATTTGTATTGCTGATTCAACTTGTTAGCCAGGGTTCGTGAAGATAATCAAGAATTTACAACTTTCAAATGAGACTGAAATAAGGTGACGATTAATATGGACTGCTATTGATGTAAAATATTACTAGGTCTTTAAGAGTTTATTCGGAAGATAACTGCTCTATAAATATTATTTTGTGGTGCTCCGACTTTCTAGTTAATTACATTTCCATGATTAGCTCAATCAGGTAATATTAATTACAGAGAAATTATTTTATGGAATACATTTTATAGAATACATGTCATATCACAATCCAGCATAGCCAAAGACATGACAGTGCCCAGGTCACAAGTAGTGCACTATAATGAGAATAGGGTGCCATTGGGGCGCAGTGATTTAACCTCTCTATGACAGGGGCTTGAATCTACCTGAGAGTTGTTGATTCATCAAACAGACCATTGAGGATAAAATACTCTATTGCTGTCCTTTGTATTGTTAGTGATACTGAGTCTTAACGATAGTCGCTAACGGAATCATCTAGATGGAATACGCAACAATTAAAATGGGATAGATGTGGAATCTATCCATGCCCCAAAGAACATCTGCACAATATTGGTTGTGGTGCTATTTAGTATAGTGTCATATCATAGGCCAATGACATTGAGATTAAAATGAGGAGGGGTGTTAGTGTCAGACCAGAGGTGTGTGTGCGTGCATGCATGCGTGCGCAAGTGTGACACACAAATCCCAACATGGAGATTGATTTTCTGGCTAACCATGCTTTATAGTAGCTCCAGTTAAAAGTATTATTGTATCTCTTTCAAGCTGTAAATAGCAGGAATTCCTCCACACCCACCCTTTAATCTGGGGTAACATTGAAAAGAGACACAGCAACCGGTATGCCACATTATCAAAGCCTTGTCTTGTGTTGGTCTGGACTGATGTTGGTCTTTGGTGTGTGCTCGATACTAACCATAATTCAGTCAAACATCTCCTTTACACAGCCTGTGCCCCAAATAGCACCATATTCCCTATATGGTGCACTACTTTTGACCGGCGCTCATAGGGCTCTATTCAAAAGCAGCACACTATGTAGGGAATAGGGTGCCATTTGGTACACAGCCACAGAAAAGACTGTCCTGAATGAAACAAACCTGTTTATTGTTTAGATTGATAAAACCAAGAGCTACGACGACTGATTTAATTTGCCTTGTAGGACAATGGAAGCATGCTGGTGTAATGGATAGCTGTGACCCACCTGGTCACTAAATCTTTGCTACCGTGAGATATGCCGCTCAATAATTCAGACGGTTAATGAATGCAGTGTGGTTGAAGGGATGTGGAGAGAGAGACACAACAAGAGAGAAAGAGAGAGAGAGACAGAGAGAGAGAGAGAGAGAGAGAGAGAGAGAGAGAGAGAGAGAGAGAGAGAGAGAGAGAGAGAGAGAGAGAGAGAGAGAGAGAGAGAGAGAGAGAGACAGAGAGAGAGAGAGAGAGAGAGAGAGAGAGAGAGAGAGAGAGAGAGAGAGAGAGAGAGAGAGAGAGAGAGAGAGAGAGAGAGAGAGAGAGAGAGAGAGAGAGAGAGAGAGAGAGAGAGAGAGACAGAGACAGAGACAGAGAGAGAGAGAGAGAGAGAGAGAGAGAGAGAGAGAGAGAGAGAGAGAGAGAGAGAGAGAGAGAGAGAGAGAGAGAGAGAGAGAGAGAGAGAGAGAGAGACAGAGAGAGAGAGAGAGAGAGAGAGAGAGAGAGAGAGAGACAGAGAGAGAGAGAGAGAGAGAGAGAGAGAGAGAGAGAGAGAGAGAGAGAGAGAGAGAGAGAGAGAGAGAGAGAGAGAGAGAGAGAGAGAGAGAGAGAGAGAGAGACAGACAGAGAGAGAGAGACAGAGAGAGAGAGAGAGAGAGAGAGAGAGAGAGAGACAGAGACAGAGAGAGAGAGAGAGAGAGAGAGACAGAGAGACAGAGAGAGAGAGAGAGAGACAGAGAGACAGAGAGAGAGAGAGACAGAGAGACAGAGAGACAGAGAGAGAGAGACAGAGAGACAGAGAGACAGAGAGACAGAGAGAGAGAGAGAGAGAGAGAGAGAGAGAGAGAGAGAGAGAGAGAGAGACAGAGAGACAGAGAGAGAGAGAGAGAGAGAGAGAGAGAGAGAGAGAGAGAGAGAGAGAGAGAGAGAGAGAGAGAGAGAGAGAGAGAGAGAGAGAGAGAGGAAAGAAAGAAAGACAAATAAAGAGAGAGACTACTAGAGAGAAAGAGAAATAGAGAGGGAAAGAGAGAGGGGGAAAGAGAGAGGGAGAAAGATTGAGTGAGCACTACATCCACAAAGACAATAATATGCAAGAAAGTGCAAAGCTCCAAACACAGAAAACAGAGGTGACATTCAGTCTTATAACCAAGGTATCATCCAAGCTAGCCCACGTCTCCCAGGGGATGAGTAAAGCATACCATTAACCTTTGAAAAAAATGCTTCCAAGCACAGTCATAACTTTACTTGTAATTTTTTACTTTACCTAATTACATTAAATGGGCATATTTAAACATCTGAGACTTCCTGCTGCCTGAATGGTGCTGCCTTTTGAAATGTCAACATATTCCCTATATATTGCATCCTGAGCTCAGGTCAAAAGTAGTGCACTATATAGGGTGTCATTTTAGACAAGGTCTGGAACACTAACTCTGACAGAATCACACTGGAGGGCAGACAGACAGACACTGGGGGGCAAACAGACAGACACTGGGGACAGACAGACAGACAGACAGACAGACAGACAGACAGACAGACAGACAGACAGACAGACAGACAGACAGACAGACAGACAGACAGACAGACAGACAGACAGACAGACAGACAGACAGACAGACAGACAGACAGACAGACAGACAGACAGACAGACAGACAGACAGACAGACAGACAGACAGACAGACAGACAGACAGACAGACAGACAATATGAAAGGGAGTTTGAACAGGCTGGTAATAGGGGTTGCGACAATGGCGGTGGAGAGTTTCAGAAATAGAGGGTCCAAATTGTCAAGACCAGCTGATTTGTACGGGTCCAGGTTCTGCAGCTCTTTCAGAACATCTGCTATCTGGATTTGGGGGGGGGGGGGGGTGGAGCTGTTGGCCGAGGTAGGAGTAGCCAGGAGGAAGGCATGACCAGCCGTTGAGAAATGCTTGTTGAAGTTATTATCATGGATTTATCAGTGGTGACCATGTTACCTAGCCTCAGTGCAGTGGGCAGCTGGGAGGAGGTGCTCTTGTTCTCTATGGACTTTACAGTGTCCCATAACTTTTTGGAGTTAGAGCTACAGGATGCAAATTTCTGCTTGAAAAAGCTGGCCTTTGCTTTCCTGACTGACTGCGTGTATTGGTTCCTGACTTCCCTGAACAGTTGCATATCGCGGGGACTATTCGATGCTATTGCAATCCGCCACAGGATGTTTTTATGCTGGTCGAGGGCAGTCAGGTCTGGAGTGAACCAAGGGCTATATCTGTTCTTAGTTCTGCATTTTTTGAACGGAGCGTGCTTATCTAAGATGGTGAGGAAGTTACTTTTAAAGAATGACCAGGCATCCTCTACTGACGGGATGAGGTCAATATCCTTCCAGGATACCTGGCCTGGTCGATTAGAAAGGCCTGCTCGCAGAAGTGTTTTAGGGAGCGTTTGACAGTGATGAGGGGTGGTCATTTGACTGCGGACCCGTAGCGGATGCAGGCAATGAGGCAGTGATCGCTGAGATCCTGATTGAAGACCATAAGGTTATCACAACCACCCTGCTACAGCTAAACCATAAGGGATTCACAACCACCCTGCTACAGCTAAACCATAAGGGATTCCTAACCACCCTGCTACAGCTAAACCATAAGGGATTCACAACCACCCTGCTACAGCTAAACCATAGGACCGTTCTACTGACGGTCCTACTGATCGTACTACTGATGGTCTTACTGATGGTCCTACTGATGGTCTTACTGATGGTCCTACTGATCGTCCTACTGATGGTCTTACTGATGGTCCTACTGATGGCCCTGCTGATCGTCCTACTGATGGTATTACTGATGGTTTTACTGATGGTCTTACTGATGGCCCTGCTGATCGCCCTACTGATGGTCCTACTGACGGTCCTACTGATGGCCCTGCTGATGGCCCTGCTGATCGTCCTGATGGTCTTACTGATGGTCCTACTGATGGTCCTACTGATCGTCCTACTGATGGCCCTGCTGATGGCCCTACTGATGGTCCTACTGACGGTTCTACTGATGGCCCTGCTGATCGTCTTACTGATGGTCCTACTGATGGTCCTACTGATGGTCCTACTGACGGTCCTACTGATGGTCTTACTGACGGTCTTACTGACGACGGTCCTACTGACGGTCCTACTGATGGTCCTACTGATGGTCCTACTGATGGTCCTACTGATGGTCCTACTGAAGGTCCTACTGATGGTCCTACTGAAGGTCCTACTGATGGTCTTACTGACGGTCCTACTGATGGTCTTACTGACGGTCCTACTGATGGTCTTACTGACGGTCCTACTGATGGTCTTACTGACGGTCCTACTGATGGTCCTACTGATGGTCCTACTGACGGTCCTACTGACGGTCCTACTGACGGTCCTACTGACGGTCCTACTGACGGTCCTACTGACGGTCCTACTGACGGTCCTACTGCCGGTCCTACTGACGGTCCTACTGATGGTCCTACTGATGGTCCTACTGAAGGTCTTACTGACGGTCCTACTGATGGTCTTACTGACGGTCCTACTGATGGTCCTACTGACGGTTCTACTGATGGTCTTACTGATGTTCTTACTGATGGCCCAACTGATGGACCTACTGATGGACCTACTGATGGTCCTTCTGGTCAAATCATCTTGGCTGTGTCCCAGATGGCACTGTGTTCCCTATTTAGCACACAACAACAGAGCAGTGGAAGGATGGAAAGACATTATCAGTGTGCTATCATTGTGACCTTTCTGGTCCACAACAACCATTGTGCGTCTTCACCTTGACTTCATAAGGGTAAGGCTGCCAAAACAAGCCTGCAAAATGAATTACTTACAATCAAAGACACCCCCAAAAAATGATACTTTAGAAAAAGTGAATTGTCCCAATTCAAAGTAACTGTCCCAATGCATACAGTGTCAGTGAATTGTCCCAATTCAAAGTAACTGTCCCAATGCATACAGTGTCAGTGAATTGTCCCAATTCAAAGTCACTGTCCCAATGCATACAGTGTCAGTGAATTGTCCCAATTCAAAGTAACTGTCCCAATGCATACAGTGTCAGTGAATTGTCCCAATTCAAAGTCACTGTCCCAATGCATACAGTGTCAGTGGGAGATGACAAGCAGTTGTATACATACTGTCATTGCCACCCCTGGAAACTGTTACTATGGATAAATGTAACAGTATAATTTTAAACCGTCCCCTCGCCCATAGCCGGGCGCGAACCAGGGACCTTCTGCACACATCAACAACAGTCACCCTCGAAGCATCGTTACCCATCGCTCCACAAAAGCCGCGGCCCTTGCAGAGCAAGGGGAACTACTACTTCAAGGTCTCAGAGCAAGTGACGTAACCGATTGAAACGCTATTTAGCGCACACCGCTAACTAAGCTAGCCGTTTCACATCCGTTACATAAACACAAGCAACAAATCCGCTTAGACAGAAGAAATACGAGGAGCAAGGAACACTCATGTTCTGCCTAAAGCAGTGACTAGGCCTATAACTATCACCAACCATAACAGTGAGCAGTATCTCCAGCTCGTCAAGTATAATTTATAAACGGGCATTTAAAGATAGCAGAAATCCTGACATTGTTCCAGTTAACAGTAGCAGCCAAATCATAACCTGACACACACACACACACACGCACACACACGCGCACACTCACGCACACGCGCACACTCACGCACACACAAAGAAATGTCTCCCCAGAATGACTGGCCAGCAAGTCAGCCCTAATAATAGTCAGTCTGCCAACTCGTTCAGACCATAATATTTGTGTTAGCATGCACCGCCGTCCTCTCTATCTCTGTAGTCTGTGTGTCCACAGAGATAAGTCAAACAGCAGTGCTGTACTGTGATAATACATCTCACCTCACACTTTGGCCAAGGTTGGAGCAATGTACAAATCTGTTGCCTTTACCGTCCTTGAGACAGATTCCCACAACAAACCCCATGGGTCAGAGACACAGCTAATACATGAGGAAATAACGAGTCAGACCGACAGAGAGAGAAAGAGAGAGAGAGAAAGAGAGAGATAAAGGAGAGCTACTGTACAAAAGGACAAGGTGAATAACCCTCTCAGAAGCCATTAGCTCCAGCTTCCCACTCACAGACGCTGTGCACCCTTCCAGGTACTTCCAGGCGGTTGGTAACAACTCCTACTCAGCCAGATCCTTCACAGTATCTGCACTCCAAATGGCACCCTATTCCCTATATAGTCTACTACTTTTGACCAGGGCCAATAGATATGGTTTAGTATGTAAGGAACAGGGTTTCATTTGGGGCGTGATCAGTGCCACTGTCGCCTCCCTCATCTCAGAATATCAGTGGAAATTCAAGCGTTGAACCTGGTTGGAGGCTCATTGATTGTGTGGTTATTAAAACGTCTTGATGGTGTAATGACAGCTCTGTCAGGAGGTAGGTTCTGTCACAGACAGACAGCACAACAAGCTGTCATTTCGCCCTAGGCTACATTATTATTTATTCTCCTATTAGAATAAATTAGCATGATAGGATCCAAATGGGCTGGCTGGATATGTTGCTTTAGCCTGAAGGGTGGATTATAAAGCACATCATGATAGGGGTTTAGAATGAGGGACCGTCACTAGTCAATGTCTAGTTACTTACCCATTATATAGGCCTAATGTCGCAACCTAGAACCAAATATTGTTAGCGCCAGCTAGCTAACTAACTATTACAATTAGCTAATTGTCTTTATATTTATTGACATGTAGAGATGTATGTTTACGTCTGTCACCAGAGATGATATATTATAAAACAAGTCAATAAAGGACCCACACACTATTCACACTCTTAACATCCATACCCTCACTACTCCAGTAGCAGAGCACTTATACTGTAGCAGGGATTTCAACTGTATTCATTTGCATTGATAATTAATCACATAAGCTCAAAGGACAGGACACAATAAATTCATACAGAGCTCTTAGCATTGTTTTACATTATTATGATTTAACCCCGCTGTTAAACAGTGTTGGAATTAGTTATTTGAAAAGTAAACAAAAGTAACATGTTATTTTACAATATTACTTTGTGTGGAAAGTAAAGCTTTATATTTAAGCAATAAGGCCCGAGGAGGTGTGGTATATGGCCAATGGCTGTTCTTATGCACGACGCAAGGCAGAGTTACTTGACACAGCCCTTAGCCATGGTATATTGGCCATATATCACAAACCCCCGAGGTGAGTTATTGCTATTATAAACTGGTTACCAATGTAATTAGAGCAGTAAAAATCAATATTCTTGTCATACCTGTGGTATACAGTCGTGGCCAAAAGTTTTGAGAATGACACAAATATTAATTAACACAAAGTTTGCCGCTTCAGTGTCTTTAGATATTTTTGTCAGATGTTACTATGGAATAGTGAAGTATAATTACAAGCATTTCATATGTGTCAAAGGCTTTTATTAACAATTACATGAAGTTGATGCAAAGAGTCAATATTTGTAGTGTTGACCCTTCTTTTTCAAGACCTCTGCAATCTGCCCTGGCATGCTGTCAAGTAACTTCTGGACCACATCCTGACTGATGGCAGCCCATTCTTGCATAATAAATGCTTGGAGTTTGTCAGAATTTGTGGTGTTTTATTTGTCCACCCACCTCTTGAGGATTGACCACAAGTTCTCATTGAGATTAAGGTCTGGGGAGTTTCCTGGCCATGGACCAAAAATATCGAAGTTTTGTTCCTCGAGCCACTTAGTTTTATCACTTTTGCCTTGTGGCAAGGTGCTCCATCATGCTGGAAAAGGCATTGTTCGTCACCAAACTGTTCCTGGATGGTTGGGAGAAGTTACTCTCGGAGGATGTGTTGGTACCATTCTTTATTCATGGCTGTGTTCTCAGCCACTCCCTTGGCTGAGAGGCAACTCCATACATGAATGGTCTCAGGATGCTTTACTGTTGGCATGACACAGGACTGATGGTAGCGCTCACCTTGTCTTCTACGGACAGTTCTGGTTCTGCCAATAGGGATGTGTAGAGGACTGTCACTAGACAGTTCTGGTTATAGGCACAAACACAAACCAATAGGGATGTGTAGAGGACTGTCACTAGACAGTTCTGGTTATAGACACAAACACAAACCAATAGGGATGTGTAGAGGACTGTCACTAGACAGTTCTGGTTATAGACACAAACACAAACCAATAGGGATGTGTAGAGGACTGTCACTAGACAGTTCTGGTTATAGACACAAACACAAACCAATAGGGATGTGTAGAGGACTGTCACTAGACAGTTCTGGTTATAGACACAAACACAAGTCAATAGGGATGTGCAGAGGACTGTCACTAGACAGTTCTGGTTATAGACACAAACACAAACCAATAGGGATGTGTAGAGGACTGTCACTAGACAGTTCTGGTTATAGACACAAACACAAACCAATAGGGATGTGTAGAGGACTGTCACTAGACAGTTCTGGTTATAGAGCGCACAAACACAAACCAATAGGGATGTGTAGAGGACTGTCACTAGACAGTTCTGGTTATAGAGGGGGATGTGCAGAGGACTGTCACTAGACAGTTCTGGTTATAGAGCACAAACACAAACCAATAGGGATGTGTAGAGGACTGTCACTAGACAGTTCTGGTTATAGAGCACAAACACAAACCAATAGGGATGTGTAGAGGACTGTCACTAGACAGTTCTGGTTATAGAGCACAAACACAAACCAATAGGGATGTGCAGTTCACTAGACAGTTCTGGTTATAGAGCGACAAACACAAACCAATAGGGATGTGTAGAGGACTGTCACAACAGTTCTGGTTATAGAGCAAAACACAAACCAATAGGGATGTGTAGAGGACTGTCACTAGACAGTTCTGGTTATAGACACAAACACAAGTCAATAGGGATGTGCAGAGGACTGTCACTAGACAGTTCTGGTTATAGACACAAAACACAAACCAATAGGGATGTGTAGAGGACTGTCACTAGACAGTTCTGGTTATAGAGCACAAACCAATAGGGATGTGTAGAGGACTGTCACTACAAACACAAACCAATAGGGATGTGTAGAGGACTGTCACTAGACAGTTCTGGTTATAGAGCGCACAAACACAAACCAATAGGGATGTGCAGAGGACTGTCACTAGACAGTTCTGGTTATAGAGCGCACAAACACAAACCAATAGGGATGTGTAGAGGACTGTCACTAGACAGTTCTGGTTATAGAGCGCACAAACACAAACCAATAGGGATGTGTAGAGGACACACTTGTCACTAGACAGAAAATCCTTCTATGGGCTTTGCTATCAAAAAAGCGATCGATGGCAAAGATCAGAGGTGTGCCCTCTATACATTTCTTTGGACAGCAGCTGTCATGACATCTCTCCAAACAGCCTTTCTCCACTCACTCGAGAACTTAATGAGGAAACAAGTCAAGATCCGATCATGGAAACACCCGTCCCGGTAGAGATATGATTCTGAAAGTAACGCAGGCGCTGTTTGACAAACAACTGTAACAATATTACCCAATTTGAAAAAGGAATGTGTTACTTTACTCCGTTACTCATAAAAGTAACCCGATTATATTACGTGTTACTTTTGAAATGCGTAACCCTCCACGCTGCTGCTAAGGCATGTGGTTGTAGAGTCAGGTGCTCAAGAGACCACTGGGAAACAGCCTTGTTGACACAACTTATTATATATTACAAATGAAATAGTTAAAGGCTAAATGAAGGAAAACTGCTGTAGACATATGACATATGGTGTTCTGTGGAACATTAACATGTACACAAATCTTTCAGAATAACTTATCCAGTTACAGAGAACACAAACACGGTATATGGTTATTTCACAGCTACAGAATTGGGTAAATTATTATTGAAGACTAGAGTGTGTTGTTGTTACATTACCCCCATTGTCCTGCTGAGACTGTTTGGTCATTAATGGACCTCTTTTTAAGTTCCTCGGCGTACACATCACGGACAAACTGAATTGGTCCACCCACACAGACAGCGTCGTGAAGAAGGTGCAGCAGCGCCTCTTCAACCTCAGGAGGCTGAAGAAATTCGGCTTGTCACCAAAAGCACTCACAAACTTCTACAGATGCACAATCGAGAGCATCCTGTCGGGCTGTATCACCGCCTGGTACAGCAACTGCTCCGCCCACAACCGTAAGGCTCTCCAGAGGGTAGCAGGTCTGCTCACTGCATCACCGAGGGCAAACTACCTGCCCTCCAGGACACCTACACCACCTGATGTCACAGCAAGGCCATAAAGATCATCAAGGACAACAACCACCCGAGCCACTGCCTGTTCACCCCGCTATCATCCAGAAGGCGAGGTCAGTACAGGTGCATCAAAGCAGGGATCGAGAGACTGAAAAACAGCTTCTAACTCAAGGCCATCAGACTGTTAAAGAGCCACCACTAACATTGAGTGGCTGCTGCCAACACACTGACTCAACTCCAGCCACTTTAATAATGTGAATTGATGGAAATTGATGTAAAATATATCACTAGCCACTTTAAACAATGCTACTTAATATAATGTTTACATACCCTACATTACTCATCTCACATGTATATGTATATACTGTACTCTATATAATCTACTGCATCTTTATGTAATACATGTATCACTAGCCACTTTAAACTATGCCACTTTGTTTACATACCCTACATTACTCATCTCATATGTATATACTGTACTCAATACCATCTACTGCATCTTGCCTATGCTGTTCTGTACCATCACTCATTCATATATCTTTATGTACATATTCTTTATCCCTTTACACTTGTGTGTATAAGGCAGTAGTTTTGGAATTGTTAGGTTAGATTACTTGTTGGTTATTACTGCATTGTCGGAACTAGAAGCACAAGCATTTCGCTACACTCGCATTAACATCTGCTAACCATGTGTATGTGACAAATACATTTGATTTGATTTGAGGCCATCTTGAGGTTCAATCAGTCAGTCGCCATACAATGCACCTACACACGTGCACACCTACACATGTGCATACACACACGTGCACACACACACGCACACACACACCCTCCAACATCCCTTCCTCTTCCTGCCACAGACTCGTGTCCCGGAGGAAAGCCAAATGGAAGGAACATGGAACATGGACCACACAGATGGGCCGATCAGAATTCTAGCACTTTTCATTTACCAATGGTGTAGCCGCGTTTCAGCTCGCCGCACCGTGGACTGCAGATTCTCTGGGAATTGGTTGCATTGTTTTGCTGCACCCCCAACGTGGTTGTCTTGGTAACAGGTGGTTCAGTCTTGTGAGGTGAGGCTGGCACCAGGGTAGGGGAGAATCCTTGAGTGGCAATATCCACTGACTGGGATTTGTTCTTCAGTCTGTTCAAAACAAAACAACAACAGGAGATATGGAGTCAGTCATAACACAGAAACACCACATATTTAGTAATAACATGGTCATGCAACAGGAAATGGGAAATATGACCATGTAAATTCAAGGGCAAATGTGTCAAAAGATACAGTACGTGGACATTGCTGCCAATAACAAAACAGTTCATCACATGATGTTATGTCAGCAGTCAGCACAGCAGCTATTGATAATGATGTCGAGTGAATGCAACATTTTCACGGTGTGGCATATTCCATACTCTGGCTATGATTCATTGGAGGAGAGATCATTAACTTAATAAGGTCCTCATTAACAATTCAATTTAACAAACCATTTCAACAATATTTGATTGTTTTATAATAAAACACAGTAATATTATAACAGGAATATGAATTGGACATAATTCTGAACGAGATATGCTGTCATTGATCAAACATCAAATGAATAATAAGTGTAATGATATGTGTTAACTGGAGTTTGCACTTTTGGGACTAATCCGTTGGTTCCCTTGTAGGCCTGGGCAAATGAAATCAAGCACAGCTCAATTATTTGAAAGTGTTTGACGTTATGTATTTGACCCAGACGTGATAACTTCTTACAAACAATGTCAGACAGCAATTACACAATACAAACACGGTTGAGGCTGTAAAGTGAAGTGGGTCACTTGCTTACACAAGATGACCTATACATGATTAAACCTTATCCTATGAGAGACACTGACCTAAATCAAAGGAACCTACGCCAAAGTGGGAAAGCCAATTAAATGTCTCACCATAGGATTTAGACAACAGGCTAGTTTATTTAGTTTAAGTTCAGCACAGAGTTCACTAAGCTAATCCAGGTATCAAACATCCAGGAGAAACACTATAGAAGTATGCAGCACCTGCGAGTTAACAAAAACACCACAATGATTATGAAGATGTTGTATACCTACCAGTCACAGATTTCCCTGCCTACTACTGTACTATATCACCAACTTTATAAAGCATGGAGAATCTAAAACATGAGGTAAGCACATGTTATTTAGAGAAGATAGTGTAAATGGATGAACAAGTACTCATAAAGTGCTATCTATGGTATGTAAAGTACTATTTTTTTTATTTATTTTTTATTTCACCTTTATTTAACCAGGTAGGCTAGTTGAGAACAAGTTCTCATTTGCAACTGCGACCTGGCCAAGATAAAGCATAGCAGTGTGAACAGACAACATAGAGTTACACATGGAGTAAAAAATTAACAACTATCTATGGTATGTAAACTAAAGTCCATCAGTCTTTCCTGTAGACAAGGCCTGTCAGAGTAGCCTGAAGCAGCAATACAAGGTTCTTCTCAGCACTCCTTTCTTCCTTCAGAGGGAATCGTTCCGGCTCCAGCCATTTCATTTCATTCCACCAGCTCCTCTCCCAGGACAGACAACTGCAAACATGACATAGCCTCTACAAGGTAATGAAATACACCATCTATATGGAAACACTGTCAATCACTTTGGTGTACAGTACATCCAAGGAGAGACACCAACAGACAGAGACATTCACACACAGAGAGGGAAGTTTAACTGGCAGCAGCAGTTATGAGTCCCATAAACAACAACCCATTTCCATATGTGATCATACTGTAGCTTCGAGGGCAGTATGTTGCTCTGAGGACCCTTGTAGTTATTATTCTAAAACATTTTGTTCTAGGTGTAACTTAAATAAAGGGTTTGTTTTGTGATGATTGTTTTTGAGGTAAAGTTTTCAGCATATGAACATGCTATAATGAAAGAAGAGAGAGGTAGAGTTACACCCTGGTGGTGATCAACGTTCTGGAGGAGATCAGACAGGAAGAGAACCTGTAGGTGTGTGTGATGTCTATCCCAGAATCCCTTGGAAGAAAACAATAATTACCGCCTCATCAGTGAGGGTTCACTGGCTGATCTGATTCACTGGCTGGGTTGTGTGTGTGTGTGTGTGTGTGTGTGTGTGTGTGTGTGTGTGTGTGTGTGTGTGTGTGTGTGTGTGTGTGTGTGTGTGTGTGTGTGTGTGTGTGTGTGTGTGTGTGTGTGTGTGTGTGTGTGTGTGTGTGTGTGTGTGTGTGTGTGTGTGTGTGTGCATGTAAACAGACTGCAGCTGTTTTGTGCCATCCGCTGAAATATCAGCCACTAATCAGGACAGTGTAGTCTGTGGCACCGACCAGCAAAACAATAACACTGTCCACAGGGATCACAACAATGCCTGGCTGGTGACGCCTTGTTTAGTGTTCCAACACATCTAATCATCATCAATGGTAAGATAGGTTTACCACAATAACAGGAGTAAGGTATGTAAAGGAAGTCCTGTCCAAGCCAAAACCTCCCATACAATTACAGAAATAACAGGAATAATATGATCAAATTGGTTTGTATAGATAACTACCACTGCTTAGAAAACAATAAAGATGGATCTTATGAAACAATATAATTACAAAGTTTTTTTTCTTTCTTCAGAGGTAATTAGTGTAAGCTCCAAAGACTGTGTCCCTGACAACTGGGCTGCATCTCAATCGCCTTCAACTGGTGTACAGCACCTATCCACCACCCTCCTCAATCTACAGACACCGTCTGATCTGATTGGCTACAGCTTGCATCGGAACGGTTTATCACAGCTTTCAGCGGGCCAATGGGCTGAGGCCATAGATGGTTTGGTCACCAGTGGCCCTATGGCGTTCAATCCTATCACATGGGGAGGTGAGACGGCAAAGCATGTCAACAAAGCCACCAGCTCCCATCAACAGATTCTATCTATGAGCAGCAAAACATTTAAAGAGGGGAAAGAGGGAGGGAGAAAAGGGAGGAAAGCAAATGAAAAGCGGGCATTTTGTTTTCCTTCCCTGCTGTTCTGTTGCTTGGTCCAGGAGGAGAGCAGTGCCTAACAGGCATCACTCAGATTATCCATCTCCACAGGGACTGGGAGTCACATGGTTTGGCAAGGCAGAAACAACACAGGAAATGTGGGCCAAGTCAAACATGCTTATCACTACACCCAGTAAGAGGGATTAGAGCTAGAGGAAAGGGGGCAGCTTGGCTCTACTCCACTCGCTTATGAAAACAACAAAAACACTGCCTTTAGTTTATGCAACTGTATATGAGGCTTGTCATGTAAATATGCTGCAGCACTGGCTTGGCTGGGTTTGACATCCATAACAGCAAAATGGCCGATATGACAGTTATGAGTCCCATTACACTGTGTTATGCAACAGCACTGTGACTGACAGAAAAAAACACTATCATGAAGAAACCTAATTTACTGAAAACACAGAATGTTCTGTGTCCTTGTGGGGATGGAAATCAGGCAGGATTCAACACTTAGACATTAAGACTTCAGGCAAGCCTTACTCAACGATCGCTGTCTGAATGACCTTCAAATTGCTCATGACTTTATTTTGTTGTGTGATAAAAGGAAATGGATAGAAATACACAACGGAAATGTATTTTTCTGTCAATTACACTGTTATGTCATTATATGTACCGTATGTATCCCTGTTCTCCCACGCTCCATAGGCAGCCTATTCATTACCTCTGTCTTAGCAATTATTGAACAATATCGACACTCATTATAAACTCAAACGCACTATAATAGTGCAGCCCATGGCATACTGTATCTCCATATGAATGCAATTTTTTCTCTTCAAAGTTGAATTAATGGTCATGATAGAGCCATAACACTCTGTGGCCATTTATTGAGACAAAGGCCTATCCTATCCTATTGTAGCCCTTTCCTGCAGTAAAATGACCTAGTGGCCTAATGTTCATATTTTTCATAAAAATTGGGAACTCCGACTCCAGAGTGGGGCAGTGGTCTCAGGCACTAAAGGCGTCACTACAGACCCAGGTTCAATCCCAGGCTGTGTTGCAGCCGGCTGAGACTGGGAGACCCATGAGGCGGCGCACAATTGGTCCAGCGTCGCCCGGGTTAGTTAATGGTTTGGCAGGCAGGGATTGCTTTGTCCCATCGCGCTCTAGCGCCTCCTTGTGGCGGGCCAGGTGCATGCATGCTGACTTCAGTCGCCAGTTGTACGGTGTTTCCTCCAACACATTGGTGTGGTTGGCTTACGGGTTAAGCGAGCATGTGTCAAGAAGCAGTGCAGCTTGGCGGGGTTGTGTTTCGGGGGACGCATGGCTCTCGACCTTCACCTCTCCCAAGTCTGTACAGGAGTTTGCAGCAATGGGACAAGACTGTAACTACCAATTGGATATCACAAAATTGGGGAGAAAAAGGATTGTGCAAAGCTGTCATCAAGGCAAATATAAAATATATTTAGATTTTTTGGGGTTAATACATGATTCCATATGTGTTATTTCATCATTTTGATGTCTTCACTATTATTCTACAATGTAGAAAATAGTAAAAATAAAGAAAAACCCTAGAATAAGTAGATGTTCTAAAACTTTTGAACCGGTACTGTATGTCAAATGGTTTTGTTATATGTCAGTCTTCTATGATATATATAAAGTGTAATATTGTGATGCAAAATCAAAAATGAAGAAACTATATCTGACATGGTACAGGTGTCATTAATCAGAGCTGCTTACAGATCACTGCACTTGTACATAGCCCATCTGTAAACAGCCCATCTATCTACCTACCTCATCCCCATACTGGTATTTATTTATTGCACCCCAGTATCTCTACCTGCACATTCATACTCTGCCGATCTACCATTCCAGTGTTTAATTGCTATATTGTAATTACTTCGCCACCATGGCCTATTTATTTCCTTCACTAACCTCATTTGCACTCACTGTAAGCATTAGAATGACACATTTCCTGAACAAATTCAGTGATATCTCAGTGATATTGAAGGATTATGAAGACTAAATACACAATGTAAATGTTTGAGGGTTTTGTTCTCTCTGGATTCCATTAGAATGACGTATTTTTGTTTTCTTTTGTTCTACTGTATTATTGACTGTATGTTTTGTTTATTCCATGTATGTGTCGAATTGCTACGCTTTATCTTGGCCAGGTCGCAGTTGCAAATGAGAACTTGTTCTCAACTAGCCTACCTGGTTAAATAAAGGTGAAATAAATAATAAAAAAACAATGAATGGAGGGAGAATGCAGACTGCAGACTCCCAGTCTCATCTAACCCTCACTAAATGCTAAAACAGCAATTCTGTTGTCAAAAGGCCTGAACGGGGTGGCATTCTGTCTGAACAATGAGCCCTGAACATCGACAGCTTATCAAAGTACTAAGACTACAACAAAACAGGTAGATAGCTGCCTACTGCAGGGGAAAGGGAAATGATTTGAGCTGACTTAAAGGTGCCATTTCTCCTCACTAATGACTGTGATGCCCAGCATGTCACATGTGTTACCAGAAAAGAAAAAAAAACCTCTAGACCACCTTTACTCCACACTTAGAGACGCATGCAAAACTCTCCCTCACCCTCCATTTGGCAAATCTGCCTATAATCCAATTATCCCGATTCCTGCTTACAAGCAAAAACTAAAGCAGGAATTACAAGTGACTCGCTCAATATGGAAGTGGTCAGATGACGCAGATGCTACACTACAGGACTGTTTTGCTAGCACAGACTGTAATGTGTTCCGGGACTCCTCCAATGGTATTGAGGAGTATACTAGCTCAGTCACCGGTTTCATCAATAAGTGCACCGAAGATGTCATCCCCACAGTGACCGTACGTACATATCCCAACCAGAAGCCATGGATTACAGGCAACATTACAGGCAACTGAGCTGAAGGATAGAGCTGCCGCTTTCAAGGAGCGGGACACTAATCCGGACGCTTATAAGAAATCCCGCTAGGCCCACAGACGAACCATCAAAAGGGAAAAGTTTAAATACAGGACTAAGATTGAATCCTACTACATAATGGCAGGGCAAACTATTACAGAGTACAAAGGGAAACCCAGCCACGAGCTACCCAGTGACGCAAGCCTACCAGACATGCAAAATGTTTTATGCTCGCTTCGAGGCAAGCAACACTGCAGCATGCATGAGTGCACCAGCTGTTCCGGAAGAATGTGTGATCACGCTCTCCATAGCCGATGTGAGCAAGACCTTTAAGCAAGTCAACATTTACAAAGCCGTGGGGCCAAAGCATGTGCGGACCAATTGGCAAGTGTCTTCACTGACATTTTCAACCTCTCCCTGACAGAGTCTGTAATACCTATATGTTTCAAGCTGATCCCCATAGTCCCTGTGCCGAAGGAAGCAAAGGTAACCAGCCTAAATGACTACAGTCCCGTAGTACTCACGTCGGTAGCCATGAAATGCTTTGAAAGGCTGGTCATGGCTCACATCAATATCATCTTCCCGGAAACCCTAGACCCACTTAAATTCGCATACCGCCCCAACAGATCCACTGTTACGAATCCCTTTTGGCCCGACAGACTAGGGGAGATGGTAACGAGACCCGTAACATAACTCAGTCATGGCTGACTGACAATCTCAATCGCACTCCACACTGCCATTTGCCACCTGGACAAAAGGAACACCTATGTGAGAATCCTGTTCATTTGACTACAGCTCAGCATTCAACACCATAGTGCCCACAAAGCTCATCACTAAGTTAAGGACCCTCCCTCTGCAACTGGATCCTGGACTTCTTGACAGGCCATAACAAGGGTAGGAAAAAATACATCTGATCCTCAACACTGCAGCCCCTCAGGAATGTGTGCTTAGTCTGTTCCTATACTCCCTGTTCACCCATGACTGCGTGGCCAAGCATGACTCCAACACCATCATTAAGTTTGCTGACAACACAACAGTGGCTGATCACGGACAATGATGAGACAGCCTATAGGGAGGAGGTCAGAGAACTGACAGTGTGGTGCCAGTACAACAACCTCTCCCTCAATGTGAGCAAGACAAAGGAGCTGATCGTGGACTACAGGAAAAGGAGGGCAGAACAGGCCTCCATTAACATCGGCATGCCTGTAGTGGAGCGGGTCGCGACTTTCAAGTTCCTTGGTGTCCACCAATGAACTGTCATGGTCCAAACACACCAAGACAGTCGTGAAGATAGCACGATAACACCTTTCCCCCTCAGAAGACTGAAAAGATTTGGCATGGGTCCCCAAAAAGTTCTACTGCTGCACCATCGAGAGCATCCTGACCGCTTGCATCACTGCCTGGTATGGCAACTGCTCAGCATCCAACTGTAAGGCGCTACAGAGGGTAGTGCGTATTGCCCAGTACATCACTGGGATCAAGCTTCCTGCCATCCAGGTCCTATATACTAGGCGGTGTCAGAGGAAGAAAAATGATTAAAGATTCCAGTCACCAAGTCATAGACTGTCCTCTCTGCCACCGCACGTCAAGCGGTACCGGCGCGCCAAATCTAGGACCAAAAGGCTCCTTTACTAGCTTCTACCCCCAAGCCATAAGACTGCTGAACGATTAATCAAATGGACACCTAGACTATTTACATTGATTTGATATAGTATGCATAGTGTGGCGTACAGCAGTTCAGCCACCAGGGGGAGACCCGTCGAGGCCTGGGGACAGACAGAGTCTACATCATCAGGCGATGGCTCCCTCTGCTGGACGTACCAGGTCTCGACGGGCTCTCCGGCCAAGGCTGATTGTGGTTGGTGAGTAATCAAGGGGCTGATTGTGGTTGGTGAGTAATCAAGGGGTTGATTGCTCACCAGCTGGATGAGTTCCATAAAGCTGCCAGAAGGGCAGCACACAGAGAGGGGACTTGGGGAAAGAGATGTTACTCCCGTATAGTTGTGCTCAGTACCAGGCATAACTGAGGGAGCTCAGTTTTGTTCCCCACAGGAAACAGCAACATTTTTTCGGAGAGGGTCTCCTGAAGGAGACATTTTCTTTTTGTTGGTTATTTAGATAAACATTCTAGAAACTGAGCTGATCCAACCCTGTCCATGTCTGATCTGTGTATAACATCTTGACCAAACCCCCTGGTCTGCTACAATAGAAATAGAATGAACTGAATGGGAACGTTTGTCGTAGTAATTCTATTTCTTTGATTGTAGAATGTGATTGTGTGATGTTACTTTGTACAGTACACTCAATGAAGCTAACAAGGAAGTGGCATCATATTAAATCACACTTTTAGTGACGGATCTAGAAATACAGATGATTTTCTGGAATGAACCGTTAAGTGTAACATGTGACAACCCATTATTCTACAACTCAGGTGTAGAATAATAAAGATGTGATCTTCCACTGCATCTTCATCTGTTATGTAAGACATTAAACAGTGCGGCAATACAGTGGTGGGTTGGACAGGAAAAGCCCTCTGTCAGTGAGTGATGTCCAACGTGCTGCTGTATACCCTTCAGCTGAATACACTGGTTTGATGACATATTTGAATCCCTGACAGGGCTTTGTCAACTGCTGTCAGTTCAGAAAACACTTGCTGTTTTTCTTTTTGGCTTTGTTTTGGCTTTTGGGTTTTATTTCTCCCCCGTGGACTGACAGACGGCATCAACTTTGCTACATCCTGTAATCCGGGAAGAAAGATAATCAAATCTGTGTAATCCCTGGGTCTTGTCCCGTCCTCAGACTTCACAGTGAACCTCTCTGATCCTGTACTGCTAGGTTATGACAGAGACAACAGAAAAGGACCATGCTCTCTGATTGTCCTGGGAGTTTAGTTTGGAGTGTAGGTTACTACAGAACCACACAATACTACCACCGACTAGGACTTACGGTTCTAAATAATGTAAAACACGTGGGAGTGTAGTGTGTAGAGTTGACCTTTCTTTTTCCCCTTCCATATAATCTCAAAAGGTTCTCTCTGCAGGTATGTGTGCAAAAGGTTCTCTGCAGGTATGTGTGCAAAAGGTTCTCTCTGGATGTATGTGTGCAAAAGGTTCTCTCTGCAGGTATGTGTGCAAAAGGATCTCTCTGCAGGTATGTGTGCAAAAGGTTCTCTGCAGGTATGTGTGCAAAAGGTTCTCTGCAGGTATGTGTGCAAAAGGTTCTCTCTGCAGGTATGTGTGCAAAAGGTTCTCTCTGCAGGTATGTGTGCAAAAGGTTCTCTCTGCAGGTATGTGTGCAAAAGGTTCTCTATGCAGGTATGTGTGCAAAAGGTTCTCTGCAGGTATGTGTACCTGTCTGTTTATAGGTTTATAGTCTAATCAAAGCAAACACCTCCAGAACTTCTGTCTTTCCTTCCTGGTTGTGTGTAAGGTTGCAATTACATTCTGAGCATGCTCTCACACACCATCAGTTCCAGACGCAGACACAGACCCAGGCACACAGCAGCTCCAACTGTACCAACAGAACAATGTCTCTCCACCAAACCCTAGCTGGCTTTAATGATTTATTCTCTACTTAACAGTGTCTGCCAAATAAGAGGGACAGCTTTGTTTTTATCAAAGCCTGCCCATAAATCCATAATGCTGCTCATATAAACTCAGAGGGATGGTTGCTATTCATTTTCTAAAACCATATCAATATCACCCAAAAACAGCCGCCAGCGAAACCCTTTTCAATTCGCTAACAGAGGAATTTTCGTGGCCAACAAAAGCAGAAAAATAATCACTGTTCATTTGGACTCCAGGGCATATTTCTCTTCTGGATCTCTCTCTGTGCATTATTCAAGCAGCATAATCGACACACAGATGCACATTAATGCACACATGCACACACAAGAGCACGCATGGCGACACAGAAGCGCGCACACACACACACACACACACACACACACACACACACACACACACACACACACACACACACACACACACACACACACACACACACACACACACACACACACACACACACACACACACACACACACACACACACACACACACACACACACACTACCTCTGCCCTTATTGTTCCATTCAGTGAGCATGGCGTGGAGCCTTGAGACTGTTGTGCTGCTGCAGACTGTGAATGGCCTCCTGGTTGCTAGCCTTGCTACTGTTTCCTCGCTCTCATTTGCCGAGCCACAAGGACAGGGTGAGAGATGATTGGCCGACAGCCTTAACCTTAATGGATTCAATATCATTCCTGCCACGTTAGGAAGCTTGTGGCGTTGAAAGAACAAGACATCCACTGAGGATTCAAACAGATTGTATTTTGGCAGCTCTCTGACAGCATGTAGATTGTAGAATATATGATCTTCATCATAAGGCCTCTGAGTAGAAAACAGAGGAAGAAAGGAAAGGAAGGTGATAAGAAAAGAGAAGATTTATAAAATAACTATGTGCAATTCAGTACAATATGTTCTGGTGAATGTCCTCTACCTTTCTGTGTCTGAAATGGCACACTCGTTCCTTGGCACACTAGATAACCCTCGCAAGGATGCCGGCCCAGATGGCATCCCTAGCCGTGTCCTCAGAGCATGCGCAGACCAGCTGGCTGGTGGGTTACGGACCTATTCAATCAATCCCTATCCCAGTCTGCTGTCCCCACATGCTTCAAGAGGGCCACCATTGTTCCTGTTCCCAAGAAAGCTAAGGTAACTGAGCTAAACGACTACCGCCCCGTAGCACTTACTTCCGTCATCATGAAGTACTTTGAGAGACTAGTCAAGGATCATATCACCTCCACCCTACCTGACACCCGAGACCCACTCCAATATGCTTACCGCCCCGATAGATCCACAGACGAAGCAATTACTTTAATCAATCACACTGCCCTAACCCATCTGGACAAGAGGAATACCTATGGGAGAATGCTGTTCATTGATTACAGCTCAGCATTTAATACCATAGTACCCTCTAAACTCGTCATCAAGCTCACTCCGCCCTGTGCAACTGGGTCCTGGACTTTCTGATGGGCCGCCCCCAGGTGGTGAGGGTAGGAAACAAAATGTCCACCCCGCTGATCCTCAACACTGGGGCCTCAGAGGGTGCATTCTCAGTCCTCTCCTTTACTCCCTGTTCACCCATGACTGTGTGGCCATGCATGCCTCCAACTCAATCATCAAGTTTGCAGACAATACTACAGTGGTAAGCTTGATTACCAACAACGGTGAGGGCCCTCGGAGTGTGGTGTCAGGAAAATAACCTCACACTCAATGTCAACAAAACAAAGGAGATGATCGCTTTTATCCACTTTTAAGTTCCTTGGTGTACACATCAATGACAAACTGAAACGGTCCACCCACACAGACAGCGTGGTGAAGAAGGCGCAACAGTGCCTCTTCAACCTCAGGAGGCTGAAGAAATGTGGCTTGTCACCTAAAACACTCACAAACTTTTACAGATGCACAATTGAGAGCATCCTGTCGGGCTGTATCACAGCTTGGTACGGCAACTGCTCCACAAATAACCGTAAGGCTCTTCAGAGGGTAGTGAGGTTTGCAGAACGCATCACCTGGGGCAAATTACCTTCCCTCCAGGACACTTGCACCACCTGATGTCACAGGAAGGCCAAAAATATCATCAAGGACAATAACCACCGAGCCACTACCTGTTCACCCCGCTATCATCCAGAAGGCGAGGTCAGTACAGGTGCATCAAAGCTGGGACCGAGAGACTGAAAAACAGCTTCTATCTCAAGGCCATCAGACTGTTAAAAGGCATTCACTAACATAGTGTGGTTGCTGCCAACATACTGACTCATCTCTATCCACTTTAATAATTAAAAATAGGATGTAATAAACCTATCACTAGTCACTTTAAACAATGCCACTTTATATAATGTTTACATACCCTACATTACTCATCTCATAGGTATATACACTGTACTCTATACTATCTACTGCCTATGCCACTCGGCCATCACTCATCCATATATTTATATGTACATACAGTGAGGGAAAAAAGTATTTGATCCCCTGCTGATTTTGTACGTTTGCCCACTGACAAAGAAATTATCTGTCTATCATTTTAATGGTAGATTTATTTGAACAGTGAGAGACAGAATTACAACAAAACATCCAGAAAAACTCATGTTAAAAATGTTATAAATTGATTTACATTTTAATGAGGGAAATAAGTATTTGACCCCTCATGCAAAACATGACTTAGTGCTTGTTGGCAATCACAGAGGTCAGACGTTTCTTGTAGTTGGCCACCAGGTTTGCACACATTTCAGGAGGGATTTTGTCAAACTCCTCTTTGCAGATCTTCTCCAAATCATTAAGGTTTCAAGGCTGATGTTTGGCAATTCGAACCTTCAGCTCCCTCCACAGATTTTCTATGGGATTAAGGTCTGGAGACTGGCTAGGCCACTCCAGGACCTTAATGTGCTTCTTCTTGAGCCACTCCTTTGTTGCCTTGGCCGTGTGTTTTGGGTCATTGTCATGCTGGAATACCCACCCACGACCCATTTTCAATGCCCTGCTGAGGGAAGGAGGTTCTCACCCAAGATTTGACGGTACCTGGCCCTGTCCATCATCCCTTTGATGCGGTGAAGTTGTCCTGTCCCCTTAGTAGAAAAACACCCTCAAAGCATAATGTTTCCACCTCCATGTTTGACGGTGGGGAAGGTGTTCTTGGGGTCATAGGCAGCATTCCTCCTCCTCCAAACACGGTGAGTTGAGTTAATGCCAAAGAGCTCCATTTTGGTCTCATCTGACCCCAACACTTTCACCCAGTTGTCCTCTGAATCATTCAGATGTTCATTGGCAAACTTCAGACGGGCATGTATATGTGCTTTCTTGAGCAGGGGGACCTTGCAGGGGCTGCAGGATTTCAGTCCTTCCCGGCGTAGTGTGTTACCAATTGTTTTCTTGGTGACTATGGTCCCAGCTGCCTTGAGATCATTAACAAGATCCTCCCGTGAAGTTCTGGGCTGATTCCTCACCGTTCTCATGATCATTGCAGCTCCACGAGGTGAGATCTTGCATGGAGCCCCAGGCCGAGGGAGATTGACAGTTCTTTTGTGTTTCTTCCATTTGCGAATAATCGCACCAACTGTTGTCACCTTCTCACCAAGCTGCTTGGTGATGGTCTTGTAGCCCATTCCAGCCTTGTGTAGGTCTATAGTCTTGTCCCTGACATCCTTGGAGAGCTCTTTGGTCTTGGCCATGGTGGAGAGTTTGATATCTGATTGATTGATTGCTTATGTGGACAGGTGTCTTTTATACAGGTAACAAACTGAGATTAGGAGCACCCCCTTTAAGAGTGTGCTCCTAATCTCAGCTCGTTACATGTATAAAAGACACCTGGGAGCCAGAAATATTTCTGATTGAGAGGGGGTCAAATACTTATTTCCCTCATAAAAATGCAAATCAATTTATAACATTATTGACATGCGTTTTTCTGGATTTTTGTTGTTGTTATTCTGTCTTTCACTGTTGAAATAAACCCACCATTACAATTATAGACTGATCATTTCTTTGTCAGTGGGCAAACGTACAAAATCAGCAGGGGATCAAATACTTTTTCCCTCACGGTATTGTTATTCATTCCTTTATACTTGTGTGTATTAGGTAGTTGTTGTGAAATTGTTAAGATTACTTGTCAGATATTACTGCACGGTCGGAACTAGAAGCACAAGCATTTTGCTACACTCGCATTAACATCTGCTAACCATGTGTATGTGACCAATAAAATTTGATTTGATTTGTTCAGTACTTTTGGCCAGAGCTACATAGTGGACACTTGCTACGGAATAGGGTGCCATTTCAGGTTTTGCTGTGCGTCTGCCTGACTCAGGATGCCTCGGCTGACCTCTGAGAAGGATACAGAAGGGGGGGAAGTCAGACTCATTTGTTAATGCTCAACCTTCTGATTGACTGCCCACAATAATGATCAGTACCACAACCCCAGTGTGTGTGTGTGAGAGAGACTGACAGATAGATAGAAAGAGAGAGAAAGAGAGCAAGACAGACAGACAGGGGAGAGAGAGAGAGAGAGAGAGAGAGAGAGAGAGAGAGAAAGCACAATAGCACTGTATATAAGAGCACTAAAACATCTGTGTGTGTGTGTGTGTGTGTGTGTGTGTGTGTGTGTGTGTGTGTGTGTGTGTGTGTGTGTGTGTGTGTGTGTGTGTGTGTGTGTGTGTGTGTGTGTGTGTGTGTGTGTGTGTGTGTGTGTGTGTGTGTGTGTGTGTGTGTGTGAGAGTGAGTTTGTGTGTGTGTGTGTGCCCCTCTCTCTCTCTCTCTCTCTCTCTCTCTCTCTGCTCTGCACCATGCCCTTCAAATGGTAATGCCCAGGCTTGTCTCAGACTCATTCCAACCACCCTGCTCTCTGCTCTCTCTCCATGCTAAAATTTTCACGCCATTCTGTGCCCTTGCAAGGCATCTGTTGTGTTCGTTCCGGGGGAGCGCATCTCATAGGCTGGCTACAACATCTGGTGCCATGGAGCTTGGGTCGCTGGCGCCGGATGATGAGGTCACAGGGTTGTTGAATGTTGTGGAACATTTCGTCGTTAAAAAGGCTAAATCCGACTCAGGGCAATAACTAACACCACAGCAGCTGATTTTGGGATGATGTTGGTGGTGATTTCGGGGGTGATGTTGGGGCAGATGTTGGGGGTAATGGTGGTGATCTTGATTGTGGTATGGGTATGGGTATGTACGTGGGTATGTATGAACCTGCTCCAACCCATCTCTTGGTTTGTTATCTGGTGAGCCATGTCTACATACAGGGAAGTATGAATATGTTATCTGTGGATGGATGTGTGGCATTTTCCCTGGACTGACCCAAAGGCACTCACACTCAATCCCTCTCACACTCCTTCTCTCCCTTCTTCTCACACTCTCTCCCTTCCTGTCACAGTAACACTGTACTCCCTCCATCTCACAGTCCCACCATTCATCTCTCCCTCTCATCCTCTCTCCCTTCCTCTCTCCATCTACCTCTCCCCCTTTCCCTCCCTCATTCTACCTCCATCCTTCCTTCTCTGTTGGCTGTTGGCAGGCAGTTTGGCAGGGGGGAACATTGACCTGATGCCCCGTTGCAGCAGGCAACGCTGCCAACACTCGAGCACAGTCTGGAGCGACCGCTCACACCCCTCCATCCCACCTTCTCTCCCCCTCCTCCTTTCCTCCTCTCCCAGAAGAGGAAGACAGATGGATGGAGACAAGTTTGTCTGGGTTGAAAACTCTAAAGTAAGTTAGAGCGACAGGAAGATGAGAGCGGGAAGGTCCTGAGGCAAATACCACACACAGCACAGCTAGCTAAGTCTCCCACTGTCTGACTCACTTCAATCAAAACCAAAATGTTTTTTTTTTCACTCAAATTCTAATTACATGTGGTGCGCTTCAGTGCTTCATATCTTTTAGATTGGCTGGTGTTTATAGGACCAGCACCGGTAGTGCAGCTCCTAACACAACTACATATGCATGTCTCTCAAATGTGGTGATGAACTCTGTCTGAACTAGAGGTCTTCATGGGTCCAAAATGTTGGAACCACACCCGGAACGACCCGAACACAATCCTACCCGACCCGAATGGACTGATCATATTTATTAAATGGAGATCGGGACCTGAACAGATCCGAGAACAATCAGACCTGAACCCGAATGGACAGGAGGACAACTTGACCCGATTGGACCCGAGTGACAAAACAAGTATGTTTATCAGCCATGTTGCTTCTCTGGTTAACAAATGGGTCCTTAAATGTTGGCTAGGCCTTCTATAAGTTAGTAAATTATCCTTATTAGCATAAAATAAATATCTGATAGGCAATGCAGAGCAGTGGCCAGGTCCATTCGAGTCCACTCAGGTCTATCAGCTGTAGTTATACAGACCTGAGACCTGACGACAACCAAACAGGACCCGACCCGGACCTGAGGGAAAAGTTAGAATTTCAGACCCTGAACCTCCTCTGGCCCGGGTCAGGTCTCGGGCATACCGGGTTCACCCGGATCAATGAAGACCTCTTGTCTGAAATATATTTCCCTATATTCCCTGTAATTACTTGCATTAAATCAGGTTAAGATGTTCTATTATTTAGACAAGGTTACTGTCGTAAGTTAGAGGTCAGGGAGTCAGGACCAGACTATGCACTGCACTGTGCCACCCTACGGCACTGTGCCTGTCTCTCTTGCTCTCTCTTTCCCCCTCTCTCTCTCTCTCTCTCCATCTCCCTCTCCATATTCCTCTCACAGCACTGCTCTGCTCTGATGGGACATCTGTTGTCTTCATGAAAGCAAGGGAGGGAGCTGCGATAAATCCACTTGTAAGAAGAAGGAACCATCAGGAGAGGAAGGATGAACTGACCGGCTGGCTCCCTGGCTCCCTCCCTTCACAACACAAAGTGGAGTTTAAAACAGGTCGTGAGGAGGACAGCTTTGAAATGTACTGTAGGTACACATGTACTGCAGGTACAAATGTACTGTAGGTAGTACCACATCGATATGACTTTGATCCTGTAAACCTGCAGCAGTTAAGATGAGACAGAGACATCCAGAGAGAAAGAGAGAGAGAGCAGTGGGGAAGGATCCCAGGTACCTATCGAATTGAACACAGAGAGGAGACACAGCAGCACACAGCCAGTGTTCTTCCTGCTAGCGTATGAACCACATCTCACCCTCTCTCACTCCCTTCCTCCCTATCACCCTCTTCTCCTTCTCTCTCTTCCTTCTTCCCTCTCACTCTCTCTCCCTCCCTTCCATCCACCCTCTCTTCCTTCTTCCCTCCCTCCACCCAGAGCCAGTGGTAAACACTGAACCACAAGGCCAGTAACCTGCTAAACAGATTCATTCCTTAGCTCCCAGCCTACGTACATGTTCCTAGGGTACGGTAATGGGAACGGTAATGCCACACATTCATGGCTGTTCGTGTGAGGCATGGCCTGGCATCAGATGGGCTGACATAGAGGTTCTGTCCTAAATGGCCCTGATCCTTATATAGTGCAGTACTTTCGACCATGGCCTGGTAAAAAGTAGTGCACTATGTAGGAAATAGGGTGCCATTTGGGATGTAGACAGAGATAGAGTTATCATCCCTGGTGGATTATTTTACCATTAGTAATGTTGTGATCGGGGTGGCAAGTAGCCTAGTGGTTAGAGTGTTGGGCCAGTAACCAGAAGGTTGCTGGATCGAATCCCTGAGCTGACAAGGTAAAAATCTGCCGTTCTGCCCCTGAACAAGGCAGTTAACCCACTGTTCCCCGGTAAGATGTCATTGTAAATAAGACTTTGTTCTTAACTGACTTTCCTAGTTAAATAAATCTATCAACAACATGGTTGTTTTTTTATTTTAGCTTCTGTGTGTCCATGTCTTTGGATGGCTGATCTAGAACACACATTGGAGAGGATAGCGCCAACCAACTAGCTGCTAGTAGCCCTTTCCTGCAGTGAAATGACCAAATCATTTTCTAGTGGTCTCATGGGTGGAATGTGATGTATATAAAGTGCAATATTGGGATACAAACGCAAAGTTGAATAGATTTAAACTATATATCTGACATGGTATGGGTGTCTTCATTTTTTTAAGCCTATAAAAATGTGTGTGAGGTGTATACTTTTGTTTAAAAGTAGATTTGTTTAAGAACTACCAAGAAACACTGTGTGACCATTATTTAGCCCACTGTAGTAAAAGGTTTTGGCACTCTAACAATGACACTCTCATTTGCTATGAACACGACTTAGGGGTGGACAGCGACCTCATCCTCCTGGCTTCAAACTACCACGCAAACCCTCAAGGTGTGCCTGTGTTGGAGTTAAAAAATGTAGACTCACCGAGAGGTTGAAAGAGAAGGTTCCAACATCACTTTGAATTACTTCAAATGAAAGTGACTCTCCCCTCAGCTTTGGTGAAACATCAGTTTAAGACCAGACCAGACCAGACCAGACAAGACCAGACCAGACAAGACAAGACCGACCGACAGACAGACAGACAGTGTCATGATGGGAAGGAGGATACAGCCTGTTGAGAACAGGAACACACAATAAACATGTGTTTTCCATGCCAAAAAGCCCTTTGAATTGAATTGAGAGAGAGAGAGAAATAGATAGAGATCCTGTATTTTTTCCACCCTGTTCTGCAGCAGAAATCTCCCCCCTGCCAGCCTCAACCAGCCAGACCCGGCTGGATCCTGGAAGTGGGAAGGTGTGAGGAGCACCATGGATGCATACAACACTGTCTGTCTGTCTATCGTCCATCTGCAACACATGCAAAGGAGGAGGAGGAGGAGGTGGGCCCCCCCACCCCACCCACCCGTCCTCCCACAGAGGAGTTTCCATATCAGTGCTCTGCCACCGTCAACACATCAGCCAGAGTCTCCCACAAAGATCCTAAACAAAGTTCACAGACACATCCCACGCCACAAGGAAACAGCAGTCCGGTAGCCTCTCTCATAAGGCCTTACTTTTTAGTTGAACGTTTTCTACAACCTTTCCTACTTTCTCTTAGCACACTTTTTAACTTTTCAACAGATCCCTCCTGTCTGCAAGAGAGAAAACCCGGACAGAAAGAAAATATGTGGTTGTTTCTCCCCAAGCACTGACATCATTAATTGCTTTTTAATTCAACCCCCAAATACAGATGTGTATCAGTTTAATAATTGCTTGCTAATCAGTTAATCCAAACAATTACTTCTGTTTTGTTTCCCTCTTACCACTGTACCCAAAAACCCTTTGCACCATGAGAATCTGCAGAGGAACACACAACAGCATCACCCAGTTACCCCATCACCAGTGTTCTGTTAAACAAACTGGAGAGGGTAAAACTTCAACAAAAACCCTTTGCACCATGAGAATCTGTAGAGGAACACACAACAGCATCACCCAGTTACCCCATCACCAGTGTTCTGTTAAACAAACTGCAGAGGGTAAAACTTCAACAAAAACCCTTTGCACCATGAGAATCTGCAGAGGAACACACAACAACGTCACCCAGTTACCCCATCACCAGTGTTCTGTTAAACAAACTGGAGAGGGTAAAACTTCAACAAAAACCCTTTGCACCATGAAAATCTGCAGAGGAACACACAACAACGTCACCCAGTTACCCCATCACCAGTGTTCTGTTAAACAAACTGGAGAGGGTAAAACTTCAACAAAAACCCTTTGCACCATGAGAATCTGCAGAGGAACACACAACAACGTCACCCAGTTACCCCATCACCAGTGTTCTGTTAAACAAACTGGAGAGGGTAAAACTTCAACAAAAACCCTTTGCACCATGAGAATCTGCAGAGGAACACACAACAACGTCACCCAGTTACCCCATCACCAGTGTTCTGTTAAACAAACTGCAGAGGGTAAAACTTCAACAAAAACCCTTTGCACCATGAGAATCTGCAGAGGAACACACAACAACGTCACCCAGTTACCCCATCACCAGTGTTCTGTTAAACAAACTGCAGAGGGTAAAACTTCAACAAAAACAGCATCAACAAGCACAGCAATATGTAACACTTGAATACCCTCTTTATAATGCATTTTAAGCACCATGTGTTCTTTTTTGATGGCAATCTGTATTGCTTCCTGGTAACTGGTAGCCTATCTAAAGCCTTAATGGTGGACAGGTTAGACAAATCCGTCAACAGGACGTCTGAATATAAAGGGAGTCGAGGGGGGAGGGAGGGACAGAGAGCGTCAGAGACAACAGAGCAGTGACAGAGAGCGTCAGAGACAACAGAGCAGTGACAGAGAGCGTCAGAGACAACAGAGCAGTGACAGAGAGCGTCAGAGACAACAGAGCAGTGACAGAGAGCTTCAGAGACAACAGAGCAGTGACAGAGAGCGTCAGAGACAACAGAGCAGTGACAGAGAGCGTCAGAGACAACAGAGCAGTGACAGAGAGCGTCAACAGAGCAGTGACAGAGACAACAGAGCAGTGACAGAGAGCGTCAGAGACAACAGAGCAGTGACAGAGAGCGTCAGAGACAACAGAGCAGTGACAGAGAGCGTCAGAGACAACAGAGAAGTGACAGAGAGCGTCAGAGACAACAGAGCAGTGACAGAGAGCGTCAGAGACAACAGAGCAGTGACAGAGAGCGTCAGAGACAACAGAGCAGTGACAGAGAGCGACAGAGACAACAGAGCAGTGACAGAGAGCGTCAGAGACAACAGAGCAGTGACAGAGAGCTTGACAACAACTGGGCTGCTGCTGTCTCCTCATGCACATTTTTTAAAAGTTATTTTTAGGTTCAATTACTTCGTAGAATATAATCTCCGCAAATCGTACCGCTGATGCCGCTCAATCTCTCAATCTCTCAATCTGAGCTGAGGAGAAAACGAAATCCTTCAACTGCTGGCATAAAGCTGAAATGAGACATTCACTTAGCATTATACCATATTGAGCCAAATACATCTCTACCCTATTTAAAGAGCTCTTCATAGGCTTATCTGAAAGACTGATGGCATGTTGAAATAACACAATGGTTAAACTGAAAGGAGATGTTGGGCAGAAATTAAGGTATTAAACTCGAAAGTGTGTGTGTGGGGAGGGGGGGGGGTTATTCAGCTATTTGATTTGGAATTTTAGGACCTCTTTAGGGATACATACCAGGGTTTTTCTTTATTTCCACTGTTTTCTACATAAGAGTGAAGACATCACAACTATGAAATAACACATGGAATCATGTAGTAACCAAAAGTGTTAAAATGAAAATATATTTTAGGTTCTTCAAAGTAGCCACCCTTTGCCTTGATGACAGCTTTGCACACTCTTGGCATTCTCTCAACCAGCTTCATGACGTAGTCACCTGGAATGCATTTCAATTAACAGACGTGTTTTGTTAAAAGTTAATTTGTGGAATCTCTTTCCATCTTAATTCGTTTGAGTCTATCAGTTGTGTTATGACAAGGTAGGGGTGGTACACAGAAGATAGCCCTATTTGGTAAAAGACCAAATCCATATTATGGATTATGGATTACAGGAACACTTTTGTTATAGTTCCAAAAACGAGAGCACTACATAAATCAAACGCGCTCAAAAAACGGAACATAACAGTAAAGCGCGTAAACTAACACCACGTAACATGAAACAATTACACACAAAACATGATGGGCAACAGAGGGTTAAATACAAGTAGATTGATTGGGGAAATAAAAACCAGGTGTGTATGGAAACAAGACAAGACAAATGGATATATGAAAAACGGAGCGGCGATGGCTAGAATGACGTCGATCGCCACCCGAACAAGGAGAGGAGCCGACTTCGGCGGAAGTCGTGACAGTGTGAATCAGGCCTTCATGGTCGAATTGCTGCAAAGAAACCACTACTAAAGGACACCAATAAGAAGAAGAGACTTGCTTGGGCCATGATACACGAGCAATGGACAGTAGACTGGTGGAAATCTGTCCTTTGGTCTGATGAATCCAAATTTGAGATATTTGGTTCCAATCGCTGTGTCTTTGTGAGACGCAGAGTAGGTGAATGGATGATCTCCGCATGGGTGGTTCCCACTGTGAAGCATGGAGGAAGAGGTGTGATGGTGTGGGGGTGCTTTTCTGGTGACACTGTTTGTGATTTACTTAGAATTCAAGGCACACTTAACCAGCATGGCTACTACAACATTCTGCAGCATTACGCCATCCCCTCTGTTTGCTCTTAGTGGGACTATAATTTGTTTTTCAACAGGACAATGACCCAAAACACTCATCCAGGCTGTGTAAGGGCTATTTTACCAAGGAGAGTGAAGGAGTGCTGCATCAGATGACCTGGCCTCCACAATCACCTGACCTCAACCCAATTGAAATGGTTTGGGATGAGTTGGACAGCAGAGTGAAGGAAAAGCAGCCAACAAGTGCTCAGCATATGTGGGAACTCCTTCAAGACTGTTGGAAAAGCATTCCTCATGAAGCTGGTTGAGAGAATGCCAAGAATGTGCAAAGCTGTCATCAAGGTAAAGGGTGTTTACTTTGAAGAATAAAAAAAATATATATATTTTGATTTGTTTAACACTGTTTTACTTACTACATGATTCCATATGTGTTATTTCATAGTTTTGAAGTCTTGATTATTATACAATGTAGAAAATTGTAAAAATAAAGAAAAACCCTTGAATGAGTAGGTATGTACAAACTTTTGACTGGTACTGTATATTTAACCCCTTATTTTTGGGGACACAAAACTACCTCGATACTTCCATTTCTTTGTTTGGGTTACTGTCAGACGAGTCCCATGACACTTGTGTGGGTCGTAGAACAAAAGGGAGGACATCATTGTGTTCGGGAGAGTTGTCGTAATAGAATGGTCAGTCGCTACAGACGTTGTTCTGTTCCTATTTTCAGGATGTGTCGTTGTCTGAAATACAACACTGTAGCTCGGACTCCTTCCACCGCAGATGCAGAAGGCCAACATGTCTAGTTTAACTGACTGATTTTGATAGGGATTTTTTAAAATCATGTTACTTAGATTGACGCACAGTGTGTCAATAGACTCTTAAGGATTCATGTGTTCCATTGACCTTGCTTTGTCTTTTGTTTCCTAAACTGATTGCTAATGCATACAAGTGAAAGGTCACATCTCACACACTGTATCTCTTCCATCATCTCCGTCAGATGCAGAAATGGAGGGTCAGAAAATAGGTTAGGTTTTTGATTGGTTTCAAAACCTTTTTTATAATGTGAAGTTGATTTGCAACTTTGAGTAAGGAAAGATGTAGTAAGATTTGGCATGCAACTTGGTCAATTCCTTTCAGCTGTAATCAGTTTTGGTGTCAAAGTACACATTTCAAGATAATGCTACAACGCTTTACCATGTGTTTTTCCACCGAGAACACATTTCAAAGGTCAGGGGAATCATTACTGACATTTGTCCAGTTTAGCATCAGTTCCTTTCTGCTCCTTAAGGTTTCCGCACCAAAACGAACTAAAACGTCACAAAATATCGTCATACTATATGCACAAACCGTTTCAACTGGGAAGCATACGGTAAGCTTTAGGCAGCAACACGTGATCTGAGGAGAGGAGCACGGACGCTTCACACCAGACATGTGCTTCCCTGCCTTCCCGTCCCTCTCAGCCCCCCTCCTAATCGCTACAGACAGAGAACAATGCTGCTGCCACTCACTCTCACACAAACAATCATGGATGCACGCACACACTGCCGTGACACTGCTTATTGGATGAAGTTCTACTGGCAAAACAAAGGCATAGAAATACTCTTCTCTGGCCTGCAGCATCAACACCTCTTCTTCATGCTATCTCTGTGATGAGGACATCTCATCTATTACAGTACCTCTTCTTTCATGCTATCTCTGTGATGAGGACATGATCTCATCTATTACAGTACCCATTAAGATCAGCATCAAAACCTCTTCTTCATGCTATCTCTGTGATGAGGACATGATCTCATCTATTACAGTACCCATTAAGATCAGCATCAAAACATCTTCTTCATGCTATCTCTGTGATGAGGACATGATCTCATCTATTACAGTACCCATTAAGATCAGCATCAAAACCTCTTCTTCATGCTATCTCTGTGATGAGGACACGATCTCATCTATTACAGTACCCATTAAGATCAGCATCAAAACCTCTTCTTCATGCTATCTCTGTGATGAGGACATGATCTCATCTATTACAGTACCCATTAAGATCAGCATCAAAACCTCTTCTTCATGCTATCTCTGTGATGAGGACACGATCTCATCTATTACAGTACCCATTAAGATCAGCATCAAAACCTCTTCTTCATGCTATCTCTGTGATGAGGACACGATCTCATCTATTACAGTACCATTAAGATCAGATGGCGAGGTGGGCCTGCGGATGACTTAGGAGCACCACATAAAATGTAGGAGCACCACATAAAATGAAGGAGCACCACATAAAATGAAGGAGCACCACATAAAATATAGGAGCACCACATAAAATGTAGGAGCACCACATAAAATGTAGGAGCACCACATAAAATGTAGGAGCACCACATAAAATGTAGGAGCACCACATAAAATGAAGGAGCACCACATAAAATGTAGGAGCACCACATAAAATGTAGGAGCACCACATAAAATGAAGGAGCACCACATAAAATGAAGGAGCACCACATAAAATGAAGGAGCACCACATAAAATGAAGGAGCACCACATAAAATGAAGGAGCACCACATAAAATGAAGGAGCACCACATAAAATGTAGGAGCACCACATAAAATGAAGGAGCACCACATAAAATGAAGGAGCACCACATAAAATGAAGGAGCACCACATAAAATGAAGGAGCACCACATAAAATGAAGGAGCACCACATAAAATGAAGGAGCACCACATAAAATGTAGGAGCACCACATAAAATGTAGGAGCACCACATAAAATGAAGGAGCACCACATAAAATGAAGGAGCACCACATAAAATGAAGGAGCACCAGAAAATAACATTTGTAAATTGATTGAGATACAGCCTGTCTTGGGCCTATATGAATTCTAGATACTTTTGAAGCACATGTTGTGCCCTAGAAAGAAAAATGTAACCTTATAAATTAAATTTGTTCATTATAAAAGCTAAACAAATAGCTGTCATTGAAATTACACAGTAATATGTGAAATATTAGGTTTCTACATTCCTATTGAGATGCATTACACTGAATACTGTACATTGTCTCTTTAAGAATGTCAGTTTGTGTGTGACCACATCCAAATCATTCATTCATTCATTCATATGATCATTAATCTCCTGAAGAAGTTGTACCTTTACTATTCTGTCTGTGCCCTCAAATGTTTGGATATACTGGTAAAGTTGCCAGGTTGTTAGCTCGATAGCTAATGAGGTAACATGACTGAACAAGGTGTTAATGGCCATAAAGGTTGCCCTTTAGAGCCCTGCATGTACATCACAGACAGGCCTATATAAAACCATGCAGAGTGTACCCGGCAGATCTGGGTCAAATGCATAGTATTGTATGGCCAATGACGTGAAAAAGGCAGAGAGAGGCCTGCTGTATGAGAGATGAAGGAAGAGGATGCTGACAGGACATCCCCATCCTTCATCCCTCCATCTTCATCCCTCCATTCCTCATCCCTCAGAGAGTTCCATCATCCTGTAGTATTTGGGCCATGGTGTGGCCAAGCAGAGGGCCAAACTCCGTAATGCCAGATCCACTTTTTCTGATCAACTGGGTGGTGAAGATTAGAAACATGTTCTGGAGTGATTTCCCAAAAGGTTGATACATCTCTCCACAGACCTAGCTGGACCCAGATTAACACAGTAAGCTGTCGTCATCCATAGACATACACATCACCGACAAGCCCCTGGAATCCAAACCCTCACATGGATTTACAGGACTGTATGTAAACAATCCCATGCTCTACTTCTCATGTAACCTGATTGTGATTGCCTATGGGATTTCGGGAGAACCTGGGACATTTTGTGAAATTGACAGAGATTTTCAAACCCTATTGCCATTATTGTCTTCAGAAGTCAAGACACTTTCATTCAGTAAGGAAAACTGAAGAGTGATAATAATAATAATAATATATGCCATTTAGCAGACGCTTTTATCCAAAGCGACTTACAGTCATGTGTGCATACATTTTTACATATGGGTGGTCCCGGGGATCGAACCCACTACCCTGGCGTTACAAGCGCCATGCTCTACCAACTGAGCTACAGAAGGACCATAATGGATGTTGAACATGAGGGAATACTGCAAGTGGACAACATGGCTCTGTCGGTGTGTAGGCTATGTACGTATCTCTGACGTAGAGCTATGTTTGAGTAATAACATCCATTACTGTAGCCCAGTTCACATCCAAACAGAGAGGGCAGGTTCAAAGGTCGTCACAGAGCTATGTAAAGTCTGTATAGCCTATATAGGTGGCTATATCAATAACCTGTTTTGATGAATGTTTTCCATACACACACAGAAGCCATGTTGTCTGTTAAGAAGTTCTAAAGCTGCTGAGTTCTCCCCTCACATGGATTGAATGTAGCTTGCTCTCAAACTGTCTCCCTGTCTGCTCAGTCTGACAGCAAGACTCCTTTTGGAGAGAAGAGGAAAACGTTAATAAAACAAGCATGTTCTGCTTGTTGTAGCACTTAAGAAGTGTTCCTGATGAATCCTGTTCAAAGCTTCAGCTTTGGGCAGAGATCTTCCCAGAAAAGCTTTGACATTAGTCCCGCTTTGATTTAGGTGAGGAACTGTTCTAAAATAACTAATAGCCTTTTACTCCACTAATATTGTGCTGAGTTGCCAGCTGCACAGTCTCCCGGATTGGCTTGAACCTTCTATAAATGCCTTGATTCGGGAAGGAACGTTTTCTCCTTTTCTGCTGATATTAATCAATCGCTTTTAAAACACCTATTAAGGTAAAGCGAAGAGAATCTAATTGAATAACATGTGTACATACAGGCTAGCATGCAGTAGAGGTTCCATTGACTCTGAGGGAGGACTGAGGGAGATAATGGAATCGATCCCTCAAACTGCTTAAGTTAAGCAAAGGAAAATCACATCATGTGACCATCCCCTCCCCCTCGTGTGCTAATTTATTTACCCAATATAACCCAGGGGCCTGTGATGCAGAGAGAGGCTTGAGCTGGACAAGCCGGTTTGAGCCGTTTACTGCTGCCTGAGCCAAGACCAAGGGCTGGGGGGACGGGAGCAGGGGATAGGGAGGCTGAGGGCTGGGGATGGAGGGAGAGAGGGAGGCTGAGGATGGGGGGGAGAGAGAGAGGGAGGCTGAGAGCTGGGGATGGAGGGAGAGAGACAGAGAATGAGGCTGAGGGCTAGGGCTGAGGATGGAGGGAGTGAAGGAGGCTGAAGGCTGGGGATGGAGGGAGAGACAGATAATAAGGCTGAGGGCTGGGGATGGAGGGAGAGAGGGAGGCTGAGGATGGGGGAGAGAGAGAGGGAGGCTGAGGGCTGGGGATGGAGGGAGAGAGAGAGAATGAGGCTGAGGGCTGGGGATGGAGGGAGAGAGGGAGGCTGAGGATGGGGGGGAGAGGGAGGCTGAGGGCTAGGGCTGAGGATGGAGGGAGCGAAGGAGGCTGAAGGCTGGGGATGGAGGGAGAGAGACAGATAATAAGGCTGAGGGCTAGGGCTGAGGATGGAGGGAGCGAAGGAGGCTGAAGGCTGGGGATGGAGGGAAAGAGAGAGAGGGAGACTGAGGCCTGGGGATGGAAGGGGAGAGAGAGGGAGGCTGAGGGAGGAGGGGTGAGGGCTGAGGATGGAGGGAGAGGGGGACGAGAGAGAAGGATGCAGAGGGCTGGGAGAAAGAGAGGCAGGCCGAGGGCTGAGGATGGAGGGAGAGAAGGACGAGAGAGAGAGAGAGGGATGCAGATGGCTGGGGGGAGAGAGAGGCAGGCCGAGGGCTGGGGATGGAGGGAGAGAAGGACGAGAGAGAGAGGGATGCAGATGGCTGGGGGGAGAGAGAGGCAGGCCGAGGGCTGAGGATGGAGGGAGAGAAGGACGAGAGAGAGAGAGGGATGCAGATGGCTGGGGGGAGAGAGAGGCAGGCCGAGGGCTGAGGATGGAGGGAGAGAAGGACGAGAGAGAGAGGGATGCAGATGGCTGGGGGGAGGGAGGCAGGCCGAGGGCTGGGGATGGAGGGAGAGAAGGACGAGAGAGAGACAGAGGGATGCAGATGGCTGGGGGGGAGAGAGAGGCAGGCCGAGGGCTGGAGATGCGTTAGAGAGTAATAGAGGAAAGCAAAAGAAGAAAGGCATAGAGGGAGAGAGGGAGGAGAGGCTGGGGGAGAGAGGGAGAGAGGGGGAGGCTGGGGGGAGTGAGGGAGGCTGAGGGCTGGGGGGAGAGAGGGAGTGAGTGGGTGTGTACATTGGCTCTGGAACAGAGAAGTAGAGGAGAGGGAGAGCGCTCCAGGCTGGGGCTCAGGGTGTGTACAAAGTGCACTGTGCAGTCTCAGAATGTGTTAAGTGAACTGTGCCTGTGTGTATGTGTATATATATATATGTTTGTGCTCCTGGGGTGTGTGAACTGGTCCTGTTCCAGGTGGTAAAAGCATTAGGGCTCCTGGTGGCAGAGATGAAATGTGCCACAGCCACCATCTGCTGATGAGTCACTCTTCATGTGACTCTCTCCCTGCTTCCACTGTGCACAGGGACACGGGCCAGACACTAAAACGTGACCTGTGTATGTGTGTGCGTGCGTGCGTGCGTGAGAGAGAGTGAAATGAGAAAGAGAGCGAGATAGATAAGTGTGAGTGTGTATGTGAGAGAGAGAGAGAGAGAGAGAGAGAGAGAGAGAGAGAGAGAGAGAGAGAGAGAGAGAGAGAGAGAGAGAGAGAGAGAGAGAGAGAGAGAGAGGACTTGACAAGAACTAATTTACATTAGAGAGGCTATGCCCTCGGTCATCACTGACGAGTCATGTTACTAGTGGCTTACAGACTGCAGCTCTTACTTTACGCAGGCATTGAGTGGAACAGTTTCTCTACCTACTAGCTGAAAAAGGCAAGGAAAATGTAAAGGCATACAGGGCATATTTTAATTTGAAAGAACAAAAAAAGTAAAAGGGCTAGGCGATTCTGGCAGATATTGAAACAAAGGAGGAAGGCTGTGAAGATATCATCTAAAAGTCTAAACGTGTTTTGACATATTTCCATAAATGCATTCTGGGAGAGAAAGTTTTGAGAAACATGCTCAGAGCCCAGTCCAGTGTGTTGCTGTGATGGGTGAGCATCACAGCAAAAGTAGGAGCTAGCAGGCTGGAGGACATGCCTCCCTCCACACAGTAATCTCCCCAGTCAGTACTTTGACCGTGCCAAGACTAATGCAGGCATGCATGCTGCCTCCTAGATAGATGCACCAAACCAACGCTTCTGCCTCTCTGTGACAGATCCCCACCTCCGGCCAACACTGACCCAAATCATCTTCTCTCCTTTTAGTCTCCTTTCCTTTCATGTCCTTTCCTCTCCTCTCCTGTCACCTCATTTCCTCTCCTCTCGAACCTCACATCTACACATATTTTATTTAAAACTAAGCACATTTATGATATTTTATTTCTGTACTTTCTCATTTGAGAACAGAGATACTTTATTTGTCATTTCCAAAGCCCAAGCATTGATCACATTCGCTCATTCAACAATATGGTTTTCATATTTGCTTTAGCTGAAGAGCTAATATGTTCAACTAAATTAAACAATCAAATATGAACTCTAATCCTGAGGAGAGACAGTTATAACGCTCTGGGTATTAACAGAAACAGGAAGTCCTGTGGTACGACACAGACCTCGGATAAAGACCTTATTGCTTTAAAGCACAAAACCCTGGAACAGAAAAAGGCAGAGGCCTGAGAGTTGAGATCGGCTTTTATCTTCATGAAAAACGCTGCTGTCCTGAAATATTCCCATAAAACACTGCCCGCCTGACTGGCACATCTGTATTCCATCCCGTTTGAGGTGGGCGGTGCATAATGATATTTCTGGGCTCAGTGAAAAATGTCTGTGTTCTGGTAATGGCTCACTGACAAGGCTGTGGAATACAAATGTGTTTACTGGGCTGGTTCTGCTCTGCACAACAAACTGCCACATGTCTGACAGATCAAACACGTTGAGTAGGATCATTGAGTGGAGGCATGTAGATGGGGGAGGAAAGCACCACACAACAGCTGCGTCCTAAAAGTAGTGCAGGAGAATAGGGTGCAATTTGGGAATCAATGCCTTTCTGAATGGATACCATTATGTGAAGCACAGGAGGAAATGTGTTGCAACTGCATGGTCGTATATGAAACACAGTATATGTAACTTTTTTGCCCGCTTTGAGGACAATACAGTGCCACTGACACGGCCTGAAACCAAAACATGCGGACTCTCCTTCACTGCAGCCGAGGTGAGTAAAACATTTAAACGTGTTAACCCTCGCAAGACTGCAGGCCCAGACGGCATCCCTAGCCGCGCCCTCAGAGCATGCGCAGACCAGCTGTCTGGTGTGTTTATGGACATATTCACTCAATCCCTATCCCAGTCTGCTGTTCCCACATGCTTCAAGAGGGCCACCATTGTTCCTGTTCCCAAGAAAGCTAAGGTAACTGAGCTAAAACGACGACCGCCCCGTAGCACTTACTTCCGTCATCATGAAGTGCTTTGAGAGATTAGTCAAGGACCATATCAACTCCACCCTACCTGACACCCTAGACCCACTCCAATTTGCTTACCGCCCAAATAGGTCCACAGACGATGCAATCTCAACCACACTGCACACTGCCCTAACCCATCTGGACAAGAGGAATACCAATGTGAGAATGCTGTTCATTGACTACAGCTCAGCATTTAACACCATAGTACCCTCCAAACTCGTCATCAAGCTCGAGACCCTGGGTCTCGACCCCGCCCTGTGCAACTGGGTACTGGACTTCCTGACGGGCTGCCCCAAGGTGGTGAGAGTAGGTAACAACATCTCCACCCCGCTGATCCTCAACACTGGGGCCCCACAAGGGTGCGTTCTGAGCCCTCTCCTGTACTCCCTGTTCACCCACGACTGCGTGGCCACGCACGCCTCCAACTCAATCATCAAGTTTGCGGACGACACAACAGTGGTAGGCTTGATTACCAACAACGATGAGACGGCCTACAGGGAGGAGGTGAGGGCTCTCGGAGTGTGGTGTCAGGCAAATAACTTCACACTCAACGTCAACAAAACTAAGGAGATGATTGTGGACTTCAGGAAACAGCAGAGGGAACACCCCCCTATCCACATCAATGGAACAGCAGTGGAGAGGGTAGTAAGTTTTAAGTTCATCGGCATACACATCACAGACAAACTGAATTGGTCCACCCACACAGACAGCATCATGAAGAAGGCGCAGCAGCGCCTCTTCAACCTCAGAGGCTGAAGAAATTAGGCTTGTCACCAAAAACACTCAAACTTCTACAGATGCACAATCGAAAGCATCCTGTCGGGCTTTATCACCGCCTGGTACGGCAACTGCTCCGCCCACAACCGTAAGGCTCTCCAGAGGGTAGTGAGGTCCGCACAACACCTCAAACTACCTGCCCTCCAGGACACCTACACCACCTGATGTCACAGCAAGGCCATAAAGATCATCAAGGACAACAACCACCCGAGCCACTGCCTGTTCACCCCGCTATCATCCAGAAGGTGAGGTCAGTGCAGGTGCATCAAAGCAGAGAGACTGAAAAACAGCTTCTATCTCAAGGTCATCAGACTGTTAAACAGCCACCACTAACATTGAGTGGCTGCTGCCAACACACTGACTCAACTCCAGCCACTTTAATAAAGGGAATTGATGTAAAATATATCACTAGCCACTTTAAACAATTCTACTTAATATAATGTTTACATACCCTATATTATTCATCTCACATGTCTACGTATATACTGTACTCTATATCATCTACTGCATCCTTATGTAATACATGTATCACTAGCCACTTTAACTATGCCACTTTGTTTACATACTCATATCATATGTATATACTGTACTCGATACCATCTACTGCATCTTGCCTATGCTAGTTTTGGAATTGTTAGTTAGATTACTTGTTGGTTATTACTGCATTGTCGGAACTAGAAGCACAAGCATTTCGCTACACTCGCATTAATATCTGCTAACCATGTGTATGTGACAAATAAAATTTGATTTGATTTTATATAGTACGAGGTCTGACTGGTGCGACCTTAATATATACATTTTCTTCATTTCACCAGGGACTAAACTAACAGCATCCTACAGTGATTCTCAATCACCTCTCGTTTGATCTCTCGTTCTTCTCTCCTCTACTTTCCCCCCTATCTTCTCTGTGTGTGATGTATTCACAGGGCCTGTTAGTGACGTATGGACAGGGCCTGTTAGTGACGTATGGACAGGGCCTGTTAGTGAGGGCCTGTTATGACGTATTGACAGGGCCTGTTAGTGACAGGGCCTGTTAGTGTGTTAGTGATTGACAGGGCCTGTTAGTGACGTATTGACAGGGCCTGTTGACAGGGCCTGTTAGTGACGTATTGACAGGGCCTGTTAGTGACGTAGGGCCTGTTAGTGACGTATTGACAGGGCCTGTTAGTGACGTATTGACAGGGCCTGTTAGTGACGTATTGACAGGGCCTGTTAGTGACGTATTGACAGGGCCTGTTAGTGACGTATTGACAGGGCCTGTTAGTGACGTATTGACAGGGCCTGTTAGTGACGTGACAGGGCCTGTTAGTGACAGGGCCTGTTAGTTGACAGGGCCTGTTAGTGATTGACAGGGCCTGTTAGTGACGTGACAGGGCCTGTTAGTGACGTATTGACAGGGCCTGTTAGTGACGTATTGACAGGGCCTGTTAGTGACGTGACAGGGCCTGTTAGTGACGTTGACAGGGCCTGTTAGTGACGTGACAGGGCCTGTTAGTGACGTATTGACAGGGCCTGTTAGTGACGTGACAGGGCCTGTTAGTGACGTATTGACAGGGCCTGTTAGTGACGTGACAGGGCCTGTTAGTGATGTATTGACAGGGCCTGTTAGTGATGTATTGACAGGGCCTGTTAGTGATGTATTGACAGGGCCTGTTAGTGATGTATTGACAGGGCCTGTTAGTGATATTGACAGGGCCTGGGCCTGTTAGTGATGTATTGACAGGGCCTGTTAGTGATGTATTGACAGGGCCTGTTAGTGATGTATTGACAGGGCCTGTTAGTGATGTATTGACAGGGCCTGTTAGTGATGTTGATTGACAGGGCCTGTTAGTGATGTATTGACAGGGCCTGTTAGTGATGACAGGGCCTGTTAGTGATGTATTGACAGGGCCTGTTAGTGATGTATTGACAGGGCCTGTTAGTGATGTATTGACAGGGCCTGTTAGTGATGTATTGACAGGGCCTGTTAGTGATGTATTGACAGGGCCTGTTAGTGATGTATTGACAGGGCCTGTTAGTGATGTATTGACAGGGCCTGTTAGTGATGTATTGACAGGGCCTGTTGCTGCAGAGTAGTGGAGAAAGCTGCTTTTTAATTAGGAGTGGTGAGCCAGCAACACAGGGAGGGGGGGTGCTGTGAGATCAAGGATGAGCAAAACTTAGGAGAGAGATAGAGAGAGAGAGAGAGAGAGAGAGAGAGAGAGAGAGAGAGAGAGAGAGAGAGAGAGAGAGAGAGAGAGAATTAAGTCTTAGTTTGTTTTTAGAGAGGATGTACTGTATGCTATTAACACCTGTCAAGAACGTATTAAATGTGTCCATTCATTGTTAATCAGAGGTAAACATTACAGCGGATGCATTGTTTTTAAATCATCAAAAAGTCATTTTGGCACCTGTAGTGCGACCCAGATGCACACAACAGGGCAAGAGAGCCAAGCCATTCACATTAACATATGACAGCTGGCCACAGAGCAATTCAGAAACAATCTGGTGCCAGTCTTCATATAGCTCAGACATAAGAGACAATTTATACATGTCCCCAGGCAACAACAGAGAGAATACCATTGATGTCTATGGGAGACACTGACTGAGATGATAGAGACAGGGAGACACACAGTCTAAAGAGCCGAGATAGAACAACCCCAAGAGTCTCCACACTCACAGACTTCAACACACATCTCACATCTAACATGGCTCCACGCACGCACGCACACAAACACACACAGTCGACATTCATTTCCTCTCACTGGCACCCTGTCGCAGCAGCAGAGCAGTCATGTGACTTTTCTGTCTTCACAGGCCTGTGAGTGTCTACCAGCAGGCACGCCACTGCCGTGAATCTTCGTTAGCACAAATGCTGCTTAATTCACTGTTCATTAATTAGAAGAAGACATGTGTCATAAACAGGTAATGCTCCGAAACACAGAAACAGGAAGAAACACACAAGACACTGTAAAATAAGAACAAAATGGAATAACTGTTTACTATTGCTCACATGTCCATGTCTATAAGAACACCTGCTAGGTGTGTAAAAGCAGTAATCTGCAGCAAATGCATATTTGTTACAGATATCATGCATCAAATGCATTGATTTCATGGTAGATTGTATAAGGAACAGAGTGAAAACTAAAACGAAGCTGGACATGTGAGTTTTTTTTTACAACTTACATTTTAGCAAACGCCACGATTTACAGGATCAATTAAGATTAAATGCCTTGCTCAAGGGCACATCGAAAGACTTTTCACCTAGTTGGCTAAGGGATTCAAACTAGCAACCTTTCGGTTACTGGCCCAACGTTCTTAACTGCTAGGCTATCTTCCACCCCACAACTTCCAGATGTATTTGAAATATTATTCTTGAGATACTGTATCGGTTTGTTGAAATATGAATAGTTCCATAAAGCCTTCACCAATGAATTAGACATTTTGACAATTCAAATGTATGTTAAAGACACATTTAGCAAACGTGTTCCCAATCTAACGTACTGTCATTTACCCAGAAATCCCAACAGAGGCTTGAATGAGCAGTACTAGTCTTTATGACAAGCCACCAAAACATAACTAAGGGAAATATATTCTCCTCCTGAGCTGTTTTTCCTGCTTAATGTTTGCATTATTTATGCGTCGGAGTGAATGTGAATGTCCTTGCTATATTCTGCTATATTAAATGACCTTTCATGATAATTGCATCTCAGTGTTTGAGCCTAAAGGTAGATAGATGTTATGTAACATGATAACTATGCTGTATGTTACTTTAAAATGCCAAACATTTGCAGTTCTCCTTTAGATGACAGGTGTGCATCATTAAGTCTTTGCATTAAACAAAGCAGGTTTCAAGAAAAGGTTTCTGTAGCTATATCGAGGCCCATCACATGACCCCACACATGCAGGAGAGTAGGTGATGGGTCTTAATAGATCTTGTGTGCTTTACACTGCCATTGCGTGACATGACATCCAACTCAGCGTGACCCTTAGAGAATGTTGATAAGCACAACGATCCAGTGTGTTGCTACAGGAGGAAAGACTCACAGAGCCACAATGTCGAGAGGAATAGATGTGAATCAACACAGACTAACCATGACAGATGATCAGGTAACATACTGTAGATAGAAGAACAGCCCAATATATATGTCCTCTAAACTAACAACAACAACAACCTCAGGATCAAATATAAAATACATTTTAAAAATCAACAAGATGTCCAGTTTCACAACTTAAGGCACCATCTCCAAGTATTACTTTGATTAAAAATAATTGTAAAAAACAGACTGTAGAGACTTGAAATGGAGGAGGATGAGGAGGAGGAGGAGGAGGGGGGGGGATGTTGGGTTTATTGGATAAAAATAAGCCTTCTTGCTCACAGGAAAATCTCTAAACCACATTATAGCGATGTGACATTAGATGGAGCCAGCTGTGCCTCTAGTTGTCACATGTCACCTTCAAGCCAGCAGCACAGTAACGGAGGCTGCGTTTCAAATGGAAGCATGTTCCCTATATAGTACACTACATTTGACCAGGGCCCATAGAGCTCTGGTCAAAAGTAGTGCACTAGAACTAAAGGGAATAGGGGGATGGCATCTGGGACACAACCAACAAGAGAGATGCTCCTCTGGTCTCGTCTGGACAGAGAGGACCCTCTGCTGGCTTTAAAGCTACAATCTGGGATTTGTTTCTCAGCAAAACAGCAGCCCATCGAGTGTTTTCCTGTACAGCTGAGATATTGGGCTGTGGATATGTATTTTTTTACTTAACTCGCAAAGTCAGTTAAGAACAAATTCTTATTTACAATGACGGACCAATTGTGCGCTGTCCAATTGTGCGCCGTGTGATGCAGCCTGGATTTGAACCAGGTACTGCAGTGACACCTCTTGCACTGAAATACAGTGTCTTAGACCACTGAGCCTCTCGGGAGCCCCATTTAACCCCTCTCTAAGATTCAATGGGTAAGGATCAAGAGTCGAACTGATTCCCAGATCCCACATTGTACCTTTAACATCTCTCACTGTGTCCCCCAGCCAACCAGGTTCACTGGTTTTATTGCAAGGCTTTCAACTTTTTCTCTGTCTGCACTGAGCTGAGCAGAGCTCCCCGAGGTTACAGAACAAATCATTTGTCATTAAGTCTTGTTAGAGCAACTGTCATCTAGAAAGCTTTCGACTGTGGGGCATTATGCTACAATGTTGACGACGACAGTAATCAGTCATCATGATTAGTGATCATTCTTCAAACCTGTATTGATTCTTATAATGATCTCTTCCTTCTCTTAGCCTCAGACCTCACTATGACTATTATTATTCTGCTCAGCAAAGCTAGAATACATACTGCTATGGGGAATAAAATATATTTAAAATAAGTAACAGATAGACAAGCCCCCCTCAGAGAGAAAGACACAGCTGCATGTAAGCTCTCACATTTTTCAACATGTTTTTTTACAATAGATTTGGAGTTAGATAAACTTTTTCGGCATGTACATATTTTTCGGCAGGTACATATTTTTCGGCAGGTAATATTTTCGGCAGGTGCATATCCTCTCTCCCTGGCCTGTCTCCCCCTGACTGGTACAGGTACCCCCACCACACTCACCCCTCTCTCCCTGGCCTGTCTCCCCCTGTCTGGTACAGGTACCCCCACCACACTCACCCCTCGAATCCCTGGCATGTCTCCCCCTGTCTGGTACAGGTACCCCCACCACACTCACCACTCTCTCCCTGGCCTGTCTCCCCCTGACTGGTACAGGTACCCCCACCACACTCACCCCTCTCTCCCTGGCCTGTCTCCCCTGACTGGTACAGGTACCCCCACCACACTCACCCCTCTCTCCTGGCCTGTCTCCCCCTGACTGGTACAGGTACCCCCACCACACTCACCCCTCTCTCCCTGGCCTGTCTCCCTCTGTCTGGTACAGGTACCCCCACCACACTCACCCCCTCTCCCTGGCCTGTCTCCCCCTGTCTGGTACAGGTACCCCCACCACACTCACCCCCTCTCCCTGGCCTGTCTCCCCCTGACTGGTACAGGTACCCCCACCACACTCACCCCTCTCTCCCTGGCCTGTCTCCCCCTGACTGGTACAGGTACCCCCACCACACTCACCCCTCTCTCCCGAGCTTTTGCTCGCCTCCAGCACTCACGCACTGTTTGGGCGAATGACTCTAACAATGGCTAGCCCCAAGTCGTTATATATATAATTTGTTTCTTGTGCATTCTACTATTTGCCTTATGACACCTGCATACTTTGTTGACTACAAACTTTCTTTACCCAACTGTGGGACAGCCTATGTTTGTTCCCACACTTGAGACTGACTCTCTATTGGTTACACGGACTTGTCACAGCCCATCCTATTCTAACCACCTTTCGCCGGCTTTGTATTCATGTTACCTGATGGAATTGCTGTACAATATGATCTTGTTGCCATCTGATGCACATTCAGATGTCATAAACCAGCACTGCAGAGCTCTCCCTGTCCTCTGCCGTGCCTCGACTGTATTACAGTTTATAATATCTGGAAATGTGCATGTACACCCTAGCCCATCTACTGTTGCTAGCCTAAATTCTGACTTGTGCTCTGAGATCTGCTTCACTGATTTCTGCTCTAGTAAAAGACTGGGTTTTCTGTAAGTTAACACTAGAAGCTTATGACCTAAAATGGATCAATTGAAAGTGTGGGTTCACAGCTCCAATCCAGATGTGTTGGTCATTACTGAGACGTGGTTAAGGAAGAGCGTTTTGAATACTGGTTGTTAACCTTTCTGGTTATAACCTTTTTTGGCAAGACAGATCTTCCAATGGTGGGGGACTGGCATTTGGCAAATTGCTCGGCACGCGCATACTCAGGCTGACTGGCTATCGTTCAGGCAAATGAGAAATAAGTGCACTCAAGCTATCCGGAAGGCCAAAGTTAGTTACTTTAAGGAGCAGTTCTCTCTCTATGGGTCTAACCCCAAAAAGTTCTGGAAAACCGTTAAAGACCTGGAGAATAAACCCTCCTCCTCACAGCTGCCCATGTCCCTTAATGTTGATGATGTGGTTGTTACTGATAAGGAGCACATGGCTGAGCTCTTTAATCACCACTTCATTAAGCCAGGATTCCTATTAGTCCCAGCCATGCCTCCTTGCCCATCCAACATTTCCTCATCTCTTCTCCCTCTTTTTCCTCCGCTACAAAGTTTCTCCCTACAGGCAGTCACTGAGTCCGAGGTGCTAAAGGAGCTCCTTAAACTTGACCCCAAAAAAACATCTGGGTCAGATGGTTTAGACCCTCTCTTCTTTAATGTTGCTGCCTCTATCTTCGCCAAGCTTTTGATACGGTAGACCATTCCATTCTTGTGGGCCGGCTAAGGAGTATTGGTGTCTCTGAGGAGTCTTTGGGCTGGTTTGCTAACTACCTCTCTCGAAGAGTGCAGTGTATAAAGTCAGAAAATCTGCTGTCTCAGCCACTGCCTGTCACCAATGGAGTTCCCCAAGGAATGTCCTAGGCCCCACGCTCTTCTCAATTTACATCAACAACATAGCTTAGGAAGTAGGAATCTCTCTCATCCATATATATGCAAATGGTACAGTCTTATACTCAGCTGGCCCCTCCCCAGATGTTGTGTTAGATGCTCTACAACAAAACTTTCTTAGTGTCCAACAAGATTTCTCTACCCTTAACCTTGTTCTGAACACCTCCAAAACAAAGGTTATGTGGTTTGGAAAGATGAATGCCCCTCTTCCCACAGGTGTTATTACTACATCTGAGGGTTTAGAGCTTGAGGTAGTCACATCAAACAAGTACTTTGGAGTATGGCTAGACGGTGCACTGTCCTTCTCTCAGCACATATCAAAGCTACAAGCTAAAGATACATCTAGACTTGGTTTCCTTTATCGCTCCTCTTTCACGCCAGCTGCCAAACTAACCCTGATTCAGATGCCCATCCTAACCATGCTAGATCAAGGAGTCATCATTTATAGATCGGCAGGTAAGGGTGCTCTTTTGAGCGGCTAGATGTTCCTTACCATTCGGCCATCAGATTTGCCACCAATGCTCCTTATAGGACACATCACTGCACTCTATACTCCTCTGTAAACCGGTCATCTCTGTATACCCGTCGCAAGACCCACTGCTTGATGCTTATTTATAAGCTGCCTGCCATCTAGAACCTCTACACCAGGCAGTATCAGAGGAAGGCCCTAAAAATGTTCAAAGACCCCAGCCACCCCAGTCATAGACTGTTCTCTCTACTACCGCATGGCAAGCTGTACCGGAGTGCCAAGTCTAGGACAAAAAGACTTCTCAACAGTTTATTCCCTCAAGCCATAAGACTCCTGAACAGGTAATCAAATGGCTACCTGAACTATCTGCATTGTGTCCCCCCCCAACCCCTCTTTTACGCTGCTGCTACTCTCTGTTTATCATATATGCATAGTCACTTTAACTATACATTCATGTACATACTACCTCAATTGGCCCGACCAACCAGTGATCCCGCACATTGGCTAACCGGGCTATCTGCATTGTGTCCTGCCACCCACCACCCGCCAACCCCTCTTTTACGCTGCTGCTACTCTCTATTCATCATATATGCAGTCACTTTAACCATATCTACATGTAGACATATCTACAGCCTGACTAACCGGTGTCTGTATGTAGCCTCACTACTTTTATAGCCTTGCTACTTTTATAGTCTCGCTACTGGTTTTCAGACTTTTTACTGTTGTTTTTACTTCTTTACTTACCTATTGTTCACCTAAAACCTTTTTTGCACTATTGGTTACAGCCTGTAAGTAAGCGTTTCACTGTAACCTGTTGTATTTGGCACACGTGACAAATAAACTTTGATTTGATATGAAACCCTCTTAGGCTTCACTCCCCCCTATCTGAGATATCTACTGCAGCCCTCATCCTCCACATACAACACCCGTTCTGCCAGTCACATTCTGCTAAAGGTCCCCAAAGCACACATATCCCTGGGTTGCTCGTCTTTTCAGTTCGCTGCAGCTAGCAACTGGAACGAGCTGCAACAAACACTCAAACTGGACAGTTTTATCTCAATCTCTTCATTCAAAGACTCAATCATGGACGCGCTTACTGACGGTTGAGGCTGCTCTGTGTGATGGATTGTTGTCTCTACCTTCTTGCCCTCTGTGCTGTTGTCTGTGCCCAATAATGTTTGTACCATGTTTTGTGCTGCTACCATGTTGTTGTTGTTGTTGTCTTAGGTCTCTCTTTATGTAGTGTTGTCTCTCTTCTTGTGATGTGTATTTTGTCCTGTATTTATATTGTATTTATTTTTAATCCCCGGCCTCACAGGAGGCCTTTTTTGTCTTTTGGTAGGCCGTCATTGTAAATAAGAATCTGTTCTTTACTGACTTGCCTAGTTAAATAATGGTTAAATAATGGTTAAATAAAGGTTAAATGAAAAAATAACAATACAAAAACACACACCCATTGACTGGAAACCTACACACATCTTTCAGCACATGTCCATCTGATGACATTCTAATGCCAGTAGAAAATTACCATCTTAAAATGTACCAGAGAGACAACATAACATGAGTCATGTTTCTCCAGAACGCCAAACCTGTTGTTTAAGTCGTCGGGTTAATCTAAATCACCAGACACCAGCCTACCTGCACTGACCTCTCTCTTTCTCCCACAATGCAACACAACCACGTTTAAACGTCTAACTCACAAATACACACACAGAGAGGAAGGAAAGATACAATCTATATATGATAAAATCCCTGCTTCCCCTGGATGAAAATAACTCATTACAGCTGGGTCTTACTTTCTTTAGGCATTTATTGAGGGTTAGTGATAGCAGGTATCTACACTGCATTCGGAAGGCATTCAGACCCCTTCCCATTTTGTTACGTTACAGCCTTATTCTAAAATGTATTAAATAAATGTTTCCCTCATCAATCTACACACAATACCTAATAATGAAGCCAAAAAGCCAAAAACAGGCTTTGAATTTTTGCAAATGAAAAAAAAAAATCTAAAACAGAAATACCTTAGTTACAGAATGTTCAGACCCTTTGCTATGACTCAAAATTAAACTCCGGTGCATCCTGTTTCCATTGACCATCCTTGAGACATTTCTACAACTTGATTGCAGTCTACCTGTGGTAAATTCAATTGATTGGACATGATTTGGAAAGGCACACACCTGTCTATATAAAGTCCCACAGTTCTCAGTGCACATCCGAGCAAAAACCAAGCCATGAGGTCAAAGGAATTGTCAGTAGAGCGCTGAGACAGGATTGTGTGTGTAGTGTCTTAACACTTAGTACTTATTTATGTAATAAGAAAGACTCGGAATACAAGCAATTGAACTGGAGCTTCACATTTACTCAAACGAGTTAGTACCAGAATAACATAGAACAACACTGCGCATGACCAAGGGTGCTCCATCCTTAAACGGGACATCAGTAATTAACAGAACATAACAGTGTGGAGGCACAGATCTGGGGAAGGGTACCATTCTACAGTGGTCACTGCAGCGTACACACAACCCGGTGTGATTAGAACGCTTATTTAGAGCATCCAGTTTTGATTGACACAACTGTCAGCATTTGAGCTAGTAACACAGAAACATTTTGCACAAACACAGTCCTTACAAAGTTATGTCCTGATTGTGGCCACTTTATTTTTGGATGTTCAGACATTCACAGAAGTAGCAACAGCATACACAATCATCCAAACCAGAAAATGAATGCGACATTAATCCTAGCGCTAATTGAGGGAAAAAAATGGAGTAACACAAGCAGTCATATTTAGATAACTCTCGGCTGACAGAAACCACAATATGAATTAGCTAATAGCAATTATGTATAATTCATCACATCACGGGTGAGCTCAACACTGATCAAAATAATTGAGTAAAACACAGAAAATCGACAGTAATCCAATGATGGGTAGTTTGTGCGCGCTGCCATGTTTGTTTTTCGTGTCAACCAAAGATAAGAGGAGACAAGATGAGGTTGGTCTGTTTGCAGTATGCATATTGAAAAGGGTGTGTCGTCTACGATCTTTAACTTCCCTTCAGGCACTTCGAGAAGTTTACCTGAAAGATGAGTGAACCATTCCTTCACCTCATTATAACATCTTTGGTCTGACAGACGTTTACATAACACCCAGAATGCAATTTATAACGTCAACAAACATGGCACCACACATGTGAATACATCTGTAAATACTATATGCTCCACACATACATACTTTATGCTACAGTGTAAACGCCAACACGATATACAGAAAATAAGGCACTTACGTTGAAGGGAACGCACACATGTCCAACATTATTATTTGTAAGGAAAACAACTATGGAGGCAATGTGAGAGCCGGTCAGAAAATGTGGCAGTTCGCGCAAGACTGGGCGAATGTCTGCATACTTGACCTGCGGAAAAAATGGGGAAGGGCTCTCCTCGAAGAGGGGACTTGGTCCGGCTCAGTAAAGCATCAAACATGAATGGTCTGCAACACTGAAATGGGCTACTTCTATGTGAATTAATGAGGAAGCGGAACACACAACAATTCAAAATACAATTTGTTGGAAAATAATTTGAAATTGACCAGTTGAAACATTAGCAGGCAGCGTAACAAACACATTTTGGAACAGTGATTGCATTCTCACATCACCTGCATAAAACAACTCACGCTGGGACAACCGTTAGAGATATCTGGAACTCATGTGATAAGGTTAAATGGAAGAGGTTTATATCCACCAAGACATTTCCTAGAGCTGAGCAATCGGGTGAGAAGGGCCTTAGTCAGGGAGGTGATCAAGAACCCGATGGTCACTCTGACAGAGCTCCTGAGTTCCTCTGTGGAGTTGAGAGAACCTTCCAGAAGGACAACCATCTCTGCAGCACCACCAATCAGGCCTTCATGGTAGAGTGGCCAGACGGAGGCCACTCCTCAGTAAAAGGCAAATGACAGCACACTTGGAGTTTGCCAAAAGGCCCTTAAAGGACTCTCAGACTAGGGATGGACGGTATACGTATTTTACTATATACCGGTATTTATGCGCCGACCGGTTTTGGTTTTTACTTTACCTTCTATAATGGTATTTTAATGTTTGGTTTGTTCAAATGTTATACGCCGTGAGTAACGTCCATTTGTATAGGGTACCCCGCTACTTGAGTCATCCCTCTCCACTCTCTTTCCATGCTGCTTCCCACACAGACCTGGTCCCACCCCGTCACTCTAGGAGCGCATTTGTTGTTGCTTGACCACGAGACACTTTCATTCAGACTGCATGGTCAATGCAGCACATGGAACAATGTTGATGACCATGATGTTGTTTCCACTTTGATCTTAATATAAATCCACAAGCGTTCTATAATTACAATAGTTTGTGTGTCTTACATCTGCAAACAACTAGTTTGTATTTTCTTAGCAAGTCAAGCTAAATCGTGTTAGCCACTAATGCTAATCGCTAGTTAGTGGGCCAGCAAATGTAGCTAGCTAATACAGCCTAATACCAGTACTGGTGGAGGCTTAAATCAGCATGGTGTTTGTGTAACAGTATCTTCAAAATCAGAGGAATAGGCAAAGTATTAATATATTGGCTATATGAATAAAGATTATAGGGTCCCCTAGGAAACAATGAACATCACTTTGGTTCCTACCCAGTCACAACAACTTGCTAATGGTATTTTCACTCGTTGTCATGTCAAACAACACTGTATTCAAAGTGCCCACTATTATTTACATCCTAACTATAGAATTCTAATAAATATTCTATTTCCATGACACCAAAAATTGTCCCTAGTGTTCTGATCTAAATTGCAATTGCAACATTTGGTTTAAAATAAGGCCTAGCATTTTTGCCCATATCGTGGCAGTGTGGAAATTATCTGAAATGAGTGCAGGAAATGATTTTAGGTTGAAGTTGAATTGAACATTAAAAAACAATCCTACTGGAGAAAGACCCAAATGTAGAACTTGTATTAATCAAAAACATCAAATACTGTCAAATACCGTCAAACATTTGGAAAACACCATGATATGATATTTGGCCATATCGCCCAGCCTTATTTCAGACAATAAGAAACAAGATTCTCTGGTCTGATGAAACCAAGATTGATCTCTTTGGCCTGAATGCCAAGCGTCACATCTGGAGGAAGCCTGGCACCATTCCTACGAGGATGCATGGGGTGGCATCATCATGCTGTGGGGATGTTTTTCAGAGGCAGAGACTGGGAGACTAGCCAGGATCTAGGGAAAGATGAACGGAGCAAAGTACAGAGAGATCCTTGATGAAAACCTGCTCCAGAGCACTCAGGACCTCAGACTGAGTCCTTGTCCTTCCAACAGGACAAGGACCCTAAGCACACAGCCCTAAGCACACATCCAAGACAATGCAGGAGTGTCCTTGGGACAAGTCTCTGAATGTCCTTGAGTGGCCAAGCCAGAGCCCGGACTTGAACATGATTCTAACATCTCTGGAGAGACCTGAAAATATCTGTGCAGCGATGCTCCCCATCCAACCTGACAGAGCTTGAGAGGACCTGAAGAGAAGAATGGGAGCAACTCCCCAAATACAGGTGTGCCAAGCTTGTAGCGTCATACCCAAGAAAACTCTTGGCTGTATTCACTGCCAAAGGTGTTTCAGCAAAGTACTGAGTAAAGGTCTGAATGTAAATGTGATATTTCTGTTTTGCTTTGTTATTATGGGGTATTGTGTGTAGATTGATGAGGGGGAGGGGAAAAAAATAATTTAATACATTTTCCCAAATGTGGGAAAAAATCAAGGGGTCTGAATACTTTCTGAATGCACTGTATAATTAACTAGGCATTCATGCCATAGAGCAGAGCCCACAATCTCACCCTCTGTTCGCCTGTCAAACTCCAGACCACATTAGCTAGGGGACGCTCCATTTGTGCAGACAATGACTCTGTAACGTATGTGCCTTGCCTGCCTGCGCTGGCTTCACAGGGACAATTTGTCAACCTAGTGTTGCCACATAGACAATTTAATTCCTTGCTTAACTGGTGCTAGCCACTCCTTAATTGCTTTACATGCACTTTAAATGGGATTTATGCATTTTTCAAGACCCGGCTGTCACTTCGACATGTATATGTCATGGAGGGGCATCTGTGTAGGAGGTATCAGAAGAAGGATCATTTGCATGGTAGGGCACTCAAGACGTCTCTTATAGAGGGAGAGAGAAGAGCTAACGATTCCAGGGATTCACCACAAGGACATCAAATATATGGATGTCCCAATTTCCTGGAGGGGTGAGAGTAAATATGGTATATGATGCTAGGCTGGCTGTGTGTTCGTGTGGCTCTAAAAGAGAGAGCAGTTAGAGAGTGGTAGTGGAGGTAGAGAGGGGTAGGGGAGGTATAGAGAGGTAGGGGGAAGTAGAGAGAGGTAGGGGGAGGTAGAGAGAGGTAGGGGGAAGTAGAGAGAGGTAGGGGGAAGTAGAGAGAGGTAGTGGGAAGTAGAGAGAGGTAGGGGAGGTAGAGAGAGGTAGGGGGAAGTAGAGAGAGGTAGGGGGAAGTAGAGAGAGGTAGGGGGAAGTAGAGAGAGGTAGGGGAGGTAGAGAGAGGTAGGGGGAAGTAGAGAGAGGTAGGGGGAAGTAGAGAGAGGTAGGGGGAAGTAGAGAGAGGTAGGGGGAAGTAGAGAGAGGTAGGGGGAAGTAGAGAGAGGTAGGGGAGGTAGAGAGAGGTAGGGGGAAGTAGAGAGAGGTAGGGGAGGTAGAGAGAGGTAGGGGGAAGTAGAGAGAGGTAGGGGAAGTAGAGAGAGGTAGGGGAGGTAGAGAGAGTAGGGGAAGTAGAGAGAGGTAGGGGGAATTAGAGAGAGGTAGGGGAGGTAGACAGAGGTAGGGGGAAGTAGACAGAGGTAGGGGGAAGTAGACAGAGGTAGGGGGAAGTAGAGAGAGGTAGGGGGAAGTAGAGAGAGGTAGGGGGAAGTAGAGAGAGGTAGGGGAGGTAGAGAGAGGTAGGGGGAAGTAGAGAGAGGTAGGGGAGGTAGAGAGAGGTAGGGGAGGTAGAGAGAGGTAGGGGGAAGTAGAGAGAGGTAGGGGGAAGTAGAGAGAGGTAGGGGGAATTAGAGAGAGGTAAGGGAGGTAGAGAGAGGTAGGGGGAAGTAGAGAGAGGTAGGGGAGGTAGGGGGAAGTAGAGAGAGGTAGGGGAGGTAGAGAGGGGTAGGGGAGGTATAGAGAGGTAGTGGAGGTAGAGAGACGTAGGGGGAAGTAGAGAGAGGTAGGGTAGGGGAGGTAGAGAGAGGTAGGGGGAAGTAGAGAGAGGTAGGGGAGGTAGGGGGAAGTAGAGAGAGGTAGGGGGAAGTAGAGAGAGGTAGGGGAGGTAGAGAGAGTTGGGGGAGATAGAGGGAGGGTAGTGAGCGGTAGGGGAGGAAGAGAGAGGTCGTGGAGGTAGAGAGGGGTAGGGGAGGTAGAGAGAGGTAGGGGAGGTAGAGAGAGGTAGGGGGAAGTAGAGAGAGGTAGGGGAGGTAGAGAGAGTTGGGGGAGATAGAGGGAGGGAAGGTAGTGAGCGGTAGAGGAGGAAGAGAGAGGTCATGGAGGTAGAGAGGGGTAGGGGAGGTAGAGAGAGGTAGGGGGAAGTAGAGAGAGGTAGTGGGAAGTAGAGAGAGGTAGAGGAGGTAGAGAGAGGTAGGGGAGGTAGAGAGAGGTAGGGGGAAGTAGAGAGAGGTAGGGGGAAGTAGAGAGAGGTAGGGGAGGTAGGGAGATGTAGGGGGAAGTAGAGAGAGGTAGGGGGAAGTAGAGAGAGGTAGGGGGAAGTAGAGAGAGGTAGGGGAAGTAGAGAGAGGTAGGGGGAAGTAGAGAGAGGTAGGGGGAAGTAGAGAGAGGTAGGGGAAGTAGAGAGAGGTAGGGGAGGTAGAGAGAGGTAGGGGGAAGTAGAGAGAGGTAGGGGAGGTAGGGGGAAGTAGAGAGAGGTAGGGGGAAGTAGAGAGAGGTAGGGGGAAGTAGAGGGAAGTAGAGAGAGGTAGGGGAGGTAGAGAGAGGTAGGGGGAAGTAGAGAGAGGTAGGGGGAAGTAGAGAGAGGTAGGGGGAAGTAGAGAGAGGTAGGGGGAAGTAGAGAGAGGTAGGGGAGGTAGAGAGACGTAGGGGAGGTAGAGAGAGTTGGGGGAGATAGAGGGAGGGAAGGTAGTGAGCGGTAGGGGAAGAAGAGAGAGGTCGTGGAGGTAGAGGGAAGGTAGAGAAAGGTAGGGGGAAGTAGAGAGAGGTAGGGGGAAGTAGAGAGAGGTAGGGGAGGTATAGAGAGGTAGTGGAGGTAGAGAGACGTAGGGGGAAGTAGAGAGAGGTAGGGGAGGTAGAGAGAGGTAGGGGAGGTAGAGAGAGTTGGGGGAGATAGAGGGAGGGAAGGTAGTGAGTGGTAGGGGAGGAAGAGAGAGGTCGTGGAGGTAGAGAGGGGTCGTGGAGGTAGAGAGAGGTAGTGGAGGTAGAGAGAGGTAGGGGAGGTAGAGGTAGGGGAGGTAGAGAGAGTTGGGGGAGATGGAGGGGGAAGGTAGTGAGCGGTAGGGGAGGAAGAGAGAGGTCGTGGAGGTAGAGAGGGGTAGGGGAGGTAGAGAGAGGTAGGGGGAAGTAGAGAGAGGTAGGGGGAAGTAGAGAGAGGTAGGGGAGGTAGAGAGAGGTAGGGGGAAGTAGAGAGAGGTAGTGGGAAGTAGAGAGAGGTAGGGGGAAGTAGAGAGAGGTAGTGGGAAGTAGAGAGAGGTAGGGGGAAGTAGAGAGAGGTAGTGGGAAGTAGAGAGAGGTAGGGGGAAGTAGAGAGAGGTAGGGGGAAGTAGAGAGAGGTAGGGGGAAGTAGAGAGAGGTAGGAGGAAGTAGAGAGACGTAGGGGGAAGTAGAGCGAGGTAGGGGGAAGTAGAGGTAGGCGGAAGTAGAGAGAGGTAGGGGAGGTAGAGAGGGGTAGGGGAGGTATAGAGAGGGGTAGGGGAGGTATAGAGAGACGTAGGGGGAAGTAGAGAGAGGTAGGGGAGGTAGAGAGAGGTAGGGGAGGTAGAGAGAGGTAGGGGAGATAGAGGGAGGGAAGGTAGTGAGCGGTAGGGGAGGAAGAGAGAGGTCGTGGAGGTAGAGAGACGTAGGGGGAAGTAGAGAGAGGTAGGGGAGGTAGAGAGAGTTGGGGAGATAGAGGGAGGGAAGGTAGTGAGCGGTAGGGGAGGAAGAGAGAGGTCGTGGAGGTAGAGAGGGGTAGGGGAGGTATAGAGAGGTAGGGGAGGAAGAGAGAGTTGGGGGAGATAGAGGGAGGGAAAGTAGTGAGCGGTAGGGGAGGAAGAGAGAGGTAGGGGGAAGTAGAGAGTTGGGGGAGATAGAGGGAGGGAAGGTAGTGAGCGGTAGGGGAGGAAGAGAGAGTTGGGGGAGATAGAGAGAGGTAGGGGAAGTAGAGAGAGGTAGGGGGAAGTAGAGAGAGGTAGGGGAGGTAGAGAGGGGTAGTGGAGGTAGAGAGAGGTAGGGGAAGTAGAGAGAGGTAGGGGGAAGTAGAGAGAGGTAGGGGAGGTAGAGAGCGGTAGGGTAGGTAGAGAGAGGTAGGGGAAGTAGAGAGACGTAGGGGGAAGTAGAGAGACGTAGGGGGAAGTAGAGAGACGTAGGGGAGGTAGAGAGGGGTAGGGGAGGTAGAGAGAGGTAGGGGAAGTAGAGAGACGTAGGGGGGTAGAGAGACGTAGGGGGAAGTAGAGAGACGGGGGAGGTAGAGGCGGTAGGGGAAGTAGAGAGAGGTAGGGGGAAGTAGAGAGAGGTAGGGGAAGTAGAGAGAGGTAGGGGGAAGTAGAGAGAGGTAGGGGAGGTAGAGAGCGGTAGGGGAGGTAGAGAGCGGTAGGGGAGGTAGAGAGAGGTAGGGGAGGTAGAGAGCGGTAGGGGAGGTAGAGAGCGGTAGGGGAGGTAGAGAGAGGTAGGGGAGGTAGAGAGAGGTAGGGGAGGTAGAGAGAGGTAGGGGGAAGTAGAGAGAGTTAGGGGAGGTAGGGAGGTAGGGGAGGTAGAGAGACATAGGGGGAAGTAGAGGAGGTAGGGGAGGTAGAGAGAGGTAGGGGAGGTAGAGAGACGTAGGGGAAGTAGAGAGAGGTAGTGGAGGTAGAGAGTAGGTAGAGAGCGGTAGGGGAGGTAGAGAGCGGTAGGGGAGGTAGAGAGCGGTAGGGGAGGTAGAGAGCGGTAGGGGAAGTAGAGAGAGGTAGGGGAGTAGAGAGCGGTAGGGGAGGTAGAGAGCGGTAGGGGAGGAGAGCGGTAGGGGAGGTAGAGAGCGGTAGGGGAGGTAGAGAGCGGTAGGGGAGGTAGAGAGCGGTAGGGGAGGTAGAGAGCGGTAGGGGAGGTAGAGAGCGGTAGGGGAGGTAGAGAGGTAGGGGAGGTAGAGAGCGGTAGGGGAGGTAGAGAGCGGTAGGGGAGGTAGAGAGGGAAGTAGAGAGAGTTAGGGGGAAGTAGAGAGAGGTAGGGGGAAGTAGAGAGAGGTAGGGGGAGATAGGGGGAAAGTAGTGAGCGGTAGGGGAGGAAGAGAGAGGTCGTGGAGGTAGAGAGAGGTAGGGGGAAGTAGAGAGAGGTAGGGGAGGTAGAGAGGGGTAGTGGAGGTAGAGAGAGGTAGGGGAAGTAGAGAGAGGTCGGGGAGGTAGAGAGCGGTAGGGGAGGTAGAGAGCGGTAGGGGAGGTAGAGAGCGGTAGGGGAGGTAGAGAGCGGTAGGGGAAGTAGAGAGAGGTAGGGGAGGTAGAGAGCGGTAGGGGAGGTAGAGAGCGGTAGGGGAGGTAGAGAGCGGTAGGGGAGGTAGAGAGCGGTAGGGGAGGTAGAGAGCGGTAGGGGAGGTAGAGAGCGGTAGGGGAGGTAGAGAGCGGTAGGGGAGGTAGAGAGCGGTAGGGGAGGTAGAGAGCGGTAGGGGAAGTAGAGAGAGGTAGGGGGAAGTAGAGAGAGGTAGGGGGAAGTAGAGAGAGTAGGGGAAGTAGAGAGAGGTAGGGGGAAGTAGAGAGGGTAGGGGAGGTAGAGAGGGGTAGGGGAGGGAGAGAGAGGTAGTGGAGGTAGAGAGCGGTAGGGGGAAGTAGAGAGAGGTAGGGAGGTAGAGAGCGGTAGGGGAGTAGAGAGAGGTAGGGGAGGTAGAGAGCGGTAGGGGAGGTAGAGAGCGGTAGGGGAGGTAGAGAGAGCGGTAGGGGAGGTAGAGAGCGGTAGGGGAAGTAGAGAGCGGTAGGGGAGGTAGAGAGAGGTAGGGGAGGTAGAGAGAGGTAGGGGAGGTAGAGAGAGGTAGGGGAAGTAGAGAGCGGTAGGGGAGGTAGAGAGCGGTAGGGGAGGTAGAGAGCGGTAGGGGAGGTAGAGAGCGGTAGGGGAGGTAGAGAGCGGTAGGGGAGGTAGAGAGCGGTAGGGGAGGTAGAGAGCGGTAGGGGAGGTAGAGAGCGGTAGGGGAAGTAGAGAGAGGTAGGGGAAGTAGAGAGAGGTAGGGGGAAGTAGAGAGAGGTAGGGGGAAGTAGAGAGAGGTAGGGGAGGTAGAGAGGGGTAGGGGAGGGAGAGAGAGGTAGTGGAGGTAGAGAGAGGTAGGGGGAAGTAGAGAGAGGTAGGTGAGGTAGAGAGCGGTAGGGGAAGTAGAGAGAGGTAGGGGAGGTAGAGAGACGTAGGGGGAAGTAGAGAGCGGTAGGGGAGGTAGAGAGCGGTAGGGGAGGTAGAGAGAGGTAGGGGAAGTAGAGAGAGGTAGGGGAAGTAGAGAGAGGTAGGGGAAGTAGAGAGAGGTAGGGGAAGTAGAGAGAGGTAGGGAGGTAGAGAGAGGTAGGGGAAGTAGAGAGAGGTAGGGGAAGTAGAGAGAGGTAGGGGAAGTAGAGAGAAGTAGGGGGAAGTAGAGAGAGGTAGGGGAGGTAGAGAGAGGTAGGGGGTAGAGAGAGGTAGGGGGTAGAGAGAGGTAGGGGGAAGTAGAGAGAGGGGAGGTAGGGAGCGGTAGGGGAAGTAGAGAGAGGTAGGGGGAAGTAGAGAGAGGTAGGGGGAAGAGAGAGAGGTAGGGAGGTAGAGAGAGGTAGGGGGAAGTAGAGAGGGGTAGGGGGAAGTAGAGAGAGGTAGGGGGAAGTAGAGAGAGGTAGGGGACGTAGAGAGAGGTAGGGGGAAGTAGAGAGAGGTAGGGGAGGTAGGGGGAAGAGAGGTAGGGGGAAGTAGAGAGAGGTAGGGGGAAGTAGAGAGGTAGGGGGAAGTAGAGGGAAGTAGAGAGAGGTAGGGGGAAGTAGAGAGAGGTAGGGGAAGTAGAGAGAGGTAGGGGGAAGTAGAGAGAGGTAGGGGGAGTAGAGAGAGGTAGGGGGAAGTAGAGAGAGGTAGGGGAGGTAGAGAGAGGTAGGGGAGGTAGAGAGAGTTGGGGGAGATAGGGGAGGGAAGGTAGAGAGGGGAGGAAGAGAGAGGTCGGGAGAGAGGGAAGGTAGAGAAAGGTAGGGGGAAGTAGAGAGAGGTAGGGGGAAGTAGAGAGAGGTAGGGGAGGTATAGAGAGGTAGTGGAGGTAGAGAGACGTAGGGGGAAGTAGAGATTGGTAGGGGAGGTAGAGAGAGGTAGGGGAGGTAGAGAGTTGGGGGAGATAGAGGGAGGGAAGGTAGAGGGTAGGGGAGGAGAGAGAGGTCGGGGAGGTAGAGAGAGGTAGTGGAGGTAGAGAGAGGTAGGGGGGTAGAGAGAGGTAGGGGAGGTAGAGAGAGGTAGGGGGAAGTAGAGAGAGGTAGGGGAGGTAGAGAGAGGTAGGGGAGGTAGAGAGAGTAGGGGGAAGTAGAGAGAGGTAGGGGGAAGTAGAGAGAGGTAGGGGAGGTAGAGAGAGGTAGGGGAGAGAGAGGTAGGGGAGTAGAGAGAGGTAGAAGTAGAGGTAGGGGAAGTAGAGAGAGGTAGGGGGAAGTAGAGAGAGGTAGGGGGGGGGAAGTAGAGAGGTAGGGGGGTAAGAGAGGGGGGAAGTAGAGAGAGGTAGGGGAGGTAGGGAAGGGGAGGTAGAGAGAGGTAGGGGAGGAAGAGAGAGGTAGGGGAGGTAGAGAGAGGTAGGGGAGGTAGGGGGAAGTAGAGAGAGAGAGGTAGAGGTAGGGGGAAGGGGAGAGGTCAGGAGGTAGAGGTAGGGGAGGTAGAGAGAGGTAGGGGAGGTAGAGAGAGGTAGGGAGGTAGGAGGGTAGGGGAGGTAGAGAGGGGGGAGGGTAGGGGGAAGTAGAGAGAGGTAGGGGAGGTAGAGAGAGGTAGGGGGAAGTAGAGAGAGGTAGGGGAAGTAGAGAGAGGTAGGGGTAGAGAGGTAGGGAGTAGAGAGAGGTAGGGGAGGTAGAGAGAGGTAGGGGGTAGAGAGAGGTAGGGAAGGTAGGGGAGGAAGAGGTAGGGGAGGTAGAGAGAGGTAGGGGAAGTAGAGAGGTAGGGGAGGTAGGGGAAGTAGAGAGAGGTAGGGGGAGGGGAGAGAGAGGTAGGGGAGAGAGAGGGTAGGGGAGGTAGAGAGGGGTAGGGAGGTAGAGGAAGGGGAAGTAGAGAGAGGTAGGGGGAAGTAGAGAGAGGTAGGGGAAGTAGAGAGAGGTAGGGGGAAGTAGAGGTAGGGGAAGTAGAGAGAGGTAGGGGAGGGGGAGGGGAGTAGAGAGAGGTAGGGGAAGTAGAGAGAGGTAGGGGAGGTAGAGAGAGGTAGGGTAGGTAGAAGAGAGAGGTAGGGGAGGTAGAGAGGTAGGGGAAGTAGAGAGAGGGGGGAGATAGGGGGAAGTAGAGGGAGAGGTAGGGGGAGAGGGGGTAGGGGAGGTAGAGGAGGGGGAGGTAGAGAGAGTTGGGGGGAGATAGAGGGAGGGAAGAGTGAGGTAGGGGAGGAAGGTAGAGAGAGAGTAGGGGGAAGTAGAGAGAGGTAGGGGAGGAGGGAGAAGTAGGGGGAGAGAGAGAGGTAGGGGAAGTAGAGGAGGTAGGGGGAAGTAGAGAGAGGTAGGGGAGAGAGAGGGGGAGGTAGGGGGGGAAGTAGAGAGAGTAGGGGAGGTAGAGAGAGGTAGGGGAGGTAGGAGGGAGGGGGAGGGAGAGAGAGGTAGGGGGAAGTAGAGAGGGAAGTAGGGGGGGGGAAGTAGGGGGTAGGGGAGGTAGAGAGAGGGGAAGTAGAGAGGGGTAGGGGAGGTAGAGAGAGTAGAGAGAGTAGGGGTAGGGGAGGTAGTAGAGAGAGAGAGGTAGGGGAGGTAGAGAGAGTTGGGGGAGAGAGGGAGGGAAGAGTAGTGAGCGGTAGGGGAGGAAGAGAGAGGTAGGGGAGGGGGAAGTAGAGAGAGGTAGGGGAGAGAGAGAGGGTAGGGGAAGTAGAGAGAGGTAGGGGAGGTAGAGAGAGGTAGAGGTAGAGGTAGGGGAGGTAGAGAGAGGTAGGGGAAGTAGAGAGGTAGAGAGAGGTAGGGGAGGTAGAGAGAGGTAGGGGAGGTAGAGAGAGGTAGGGGGAGATAGAGGGAGGGAAGTAGAGAGTAGGGAGGTAGAGAGGGGGAAGAGAGAGGTAGGGGTAGAGAGAGGTAGGGGAGTAGAGAGAGGTAGGGGAAGTAGAGAGAGGTAGGGGAAGTAGAGAGAGGTAGGGGAGGTAGAGAGAGGTAGGGGGAAGTAGAGGTAGAGGTAGGGGAGGTAGAGAGGGTAGGGGGTAGGGGAGAGAGAGGTAGAGGTAGAGAGAGGTAGGGGGAAGTAGAGAGAGGTAGGGAGGTAGAGAGGGGAGGTAGGGGAGGTAGAGAGAGGTAGGGGGAAGGTAGAGAGCGGTAGGGGAGGTAGGAGGGTAAGGTAGAGAGAGGTAGGGGAGGTAGAGAGAGGTAGGGGTAGGGGAAGTAGAGAGTAGGGGGAAGTAGAGAGAGGTAGGGGGAAGTAGAGAGAGGTAGGGGGAAGTAGAGAGAGGGGGGAGGGGAGGGTAGAGAGAGGTAGGGGGAAGTAGAGAGAGGTAGGGGGAAGTAGAGGGAGGGAGGTAGAGAGAGGTAGGGGAAGTAGAGAGGGGTAGGGGGAAGGGGAGGTAGAGAGGGGAGGGAGAGAGGTAGGTAGAGAGCGGTAGGGGAGGTAGAGAGAGGTAGGTAGAGAGAGGTAGGGGAAGTAGAGAGCGGTAGGGGAGGTAGAGAGCGGTAGGGGAGGTAGAGAGCGGTAGGGGAGGTAGAGAGAGAGGTAGGGGAGGTAGGGGAAGGTAGAGAGAGGTAGGGGAGTAGAGAGAGGTAGGGGAGGTAGAGAGAGGTAGGGGAAGTAGGGGGGTAGGGGAAGTAGAGAGGTAGGGGGAAGTAGAGGAGAGGTAGTAGGGGGGGGAAGTAGAGAGAGGTAGGGGGAGGTAGAGGTAGGGGAGGAAGAGAGAGGTAGGGGAAGTAGAGAGGGTAGGGGGAAGTAGAGAGAGGTAGGGGGGGAGGTAGAGGTAGAGAGGGGGGGAAGTAGGGGAGGTAGAGAGAGGTAGGGGAGGTAGAGAGAAGTAGGGGAGGTAGAGGGGAAGTAGAGAGAGGTAGGGGAGGTAGAGAGAGGTAGGGGAGGTAGAGGGTAGAGGGGTAGGGGAGAGAGCGGTAGGGGAGGTAGAGAGCGGTAGGGGAAGTAGAGAGAGGTAGGGGAGGTAGAGAGGTAGGGGAGGTAGAGAGGTAGGGAGGGGAGGTAGGGGAAGTAGAGAGGTAGAGAGAGGTAGGGGAAGTAGAGAGAGGTAGGGGGGTAGAGAGAGGGTAGGGGAAGTAGAGAGGGGGGAGGTAGGGGTAGGTAGGGGGGTAGAGAGGGGAGGAGTAGGGGAGAGAGAGGTAGGGGAGAGAGGTAGGGGAAGTAGAGAGAGGTAGGGGTAGAGGAGGTAGGGGAAGGTAGAGAGGGTAGGGGGGGAAGTAGAGAGGGGTAGGGGAGGTAGAGGGGGGGGAAGTAGAGAGAGGTAGGGAGGTAGAGGAGGTAGGGGAGAGAGAGAGGTAGGGGAAGTAGGGGTAGAGAGGTAGGGGGAAGTAGAGAGAGAGGTAGGGGAGGTAGAGAGGGTAGGGGAGGTAGAGAGAGGTAGGGGGAGTAGAGAGAGGGGTAGGGGAGGTAGAGAGAGGTAGGGGAGGTAGAGAGAGTAGGGGAGGTAGAGAGAGGTAGGGGGAAGTAGAGAGAGTAGGGAGGTAGAGAGGAGGGAAGGTAGAGAGGGTAGGGGAGAAGTAGAGGGGAGGTAGGGGGAAGTAGAGAGGGAGGGGGAGGGAGTAGAGAGGGGAGGTAGGGGAGTAGGGAGAGAGAGAGGTAGGGGAGGTAGAGAGAGGTAGGGGAGGTAGAGAGGGGTAGGGGGTAGAGTAGAGGTAGAGGAGGAGGGGGGAAGGTAGTGAGAGGTAGGGGAGGAAGAGAGAGGGAGGTAGAGAGAGTAGGGGGAGAGAGTAGGGGAGGTAGAGGGGTAGGGGAAGTAGAGAGAGTAGGGGAGGTAGAGAGAGGTAGGGGAAGTAGAGAGAGGTAGAGAGAGGTAGGAGGGAGGTAGAGAGAGGTAGGGGAGGTAGGAGGTAGAGAGGAGGGGAGGTAGAGAGGGGGAGGGGGGGGAGTAGAGAGGGTAGTAGAGAGGGTAGAGAGGTAGAGAAGGTAGAGAGAGAGGTAGGGGAAGTAGAGAGAGGGGAGTAGAGGAGGTAGGGGAAGTAGGAGAGAGGTAGGGAGGTAGAGAGGGGAAGTAGAGAGAGGTAGGGGGAGAGTAGAGAGAGGGGTAGGGGGAGGAGGTAGGGGGAGTAGAGAGGGTAGGGGAGTAGAGAGAGGTAGGGGAGGTAGAGAGGGGTAGTGGAGGTAGAGAGAGGTAGGGGGAAGTAGAGAGGGAGAGAGGGGGAGGAGAGCGGTAGGGGAGGTAGAGGTAGAGAGCGGTAGGGGGAAGTAGAGAGAGGTAGGGGGGTAGAGAGAGTAGGGGAGAGGTAGAGAGGGGTAGGGAGGAGAGAGGTAGGGGAAGTAGAGAGAGGTAGGGGGAAGTAGAGAGGTAGGGGAGGTAGAGGTAGGGGGAGGTAGGGAGAGGTAGAGAGAGAGGTAGGGGAGGAGGTAGTAGGGGAGGTAGGTAGAGGAGAGAGAGAGGTAGGGGAGGTAGAGAGAGGGTAGGGGAGGTAGAGAGCGGTAGGGGGAGGTAGAGAGAGGTAGGGGAGAGGTAGAGAGAGGTAGGGAGGTAGAGAGGGTAGGGGAGGTAGAGGTAGAGGTAGGGGAGGGAGGTAGAGAGAGGTAGGGGAGGTAGAGAGGTAGAGTAGAGAGGGGTAGGGAGGTAGAGAGAGGTAGGGGGAAGTAGAGAGAGGTAGGGGAGGTAGAGAGAGGTAGGGAGGGAGAGGGGTAGTGGAGGTAGAGTAGGGGAGTAGAGAGAAGTAGGGGAAGTAGAGAGGTAGGGGGAGGTAGAGAGCGGTAGGGGAAGTAGAGAGAGGTAGGGGAGTAGGAGGAGGGGTAGAGAGGGGGTAGGGAAGTAGAGGGGTAGGGGAGGTAGAGGTAGGGGAGGGGAGTAGAGAGAGGTAGAGAGGGGGTAGAGAGGGGTAGGGGGAGGAGGTGAGAGAGTGGAGGTAGAGGGGTAGGGGAAGTAGAGAGGGTAGGGGGGTAGAGAGGGGTAGGGGAGGTAGGGAGAGCGTAGGGGTAGAGAGAGGTAGGGGAGGTAGAGAGCGGTAGGGGAGGTAGAGAGCGGTAGGGGGAGGTAGAGAGCGGTAGGGGAGGTAGAGAGCGGTAGGGGAGGTAGAGAGAGGTAGGTAGGGGAGGTAGAGAGGGGTAGGGGGGGAGGTAGAGGGGGAGGTAGAGAGAGGTAGGGGGGAGGTAGAGAGAGGTAGGGGAGAGAGAGGGGTAGGGAGGTAGAGAGAGGTAGGGGAGGTAGAGAGAGTTGGGGAGATAGGGGAGGGAAGAGAGGTAGGGAGGTAGAGAGAGGTAGGGGAGGTAGAGAGAGGTAGGGGAGGTAGAGAGAGGTAGGGGAGGTAGAGAGGGGTAGTGGAGGTAGAGAGAGGTAGGGGAAGTAGAGAGAGTAGGGGGAAGTAGAGAGAGGAGGGAGTAGAGAGCGGTAGGGGAGGTAGAGAGAGGTAGGGGAAGTAGAGGTAGGGGAGGTAGAGAGGGGTAGGGAGGTAGAGAGGGTAGGGAAGTAGAGAGGTAGAGAGCGGTAGGGGGAGGTAGAGAGAGGTAGGGGGAAGTAGAGAGGGTAGGGGAGTAGAGAGAGGTAGGGGGAGGTAGAGAGAGGTAGGGGGAAGTAGAGAGTAGGGGGAAGTAGAGAGAGGTAGGGGAGGTAGAGAGGGGTAGGGGGGGAGAGAGAGGTAGTGGAGGTAGAGAGAGGTAGGGGGAAGTAGAGAGAGGTAGGTGAGGTAGAGAGCGGGGGGAAGTAGAGAGAGGTAGGGGAGGTAGAGAGAGGTAGGGGAGGTAGAGAGCGGTAGGGGAGGTAGAGAGCGGTAGGGGAGGTAGAGAGCGGTAGGGGAGGTAGAGAGAGGTAGGGGAGGTAGAGAGAGGTAGGGGAAGTAGAGAGAGGTAGGGGAAGTAGAGAGGGTAGGGGGAAGTAGAGAGAGGTAGGGGGAGTAGAGAGAGGTAGGGGAAGTAGAGAGAGGTAGGGGAGGTAGAGAGACGTAGGGGGAAGTAGAGAGAGGTAGGGAGGTAGAGAGAGTTGGGGGAGATAGAGGGAGGGAAAGTAGTGAGAGCGGTAGGGGAGGAAGAGAGAGGTCGTGGAGGTAGAGAGGGGTAGGGGAGGTAGAGAGAGGTCGGGGAGGTAGAGAGAGGTCGGGGACGTCGGTAGGGGAGGTAGAGAGCGGTAGGGGAGGTAGAGAGCTTAGGGGAGGTAGAGAGAGGTAGGGGAGGTAGAGAGAGGTAGGGGAGGTAGAGGAGGTTCAGAGGTAGGGGAAGTTGGGGGAAGTAGAGAGAGGTGGGGGAAGTAGAGAGAGGTAGGGGAGGTAGAGAGAGGTAGGGGAGGTAGAGAGAGGTAGGGGAGGTAGAGAGAGGTAGGGGGAAGTAGAGAGAGGTATGGGGAGGTAGAGAGAGGTAGGGGAGGTAGAGAGAGGAAGGGGAGGTAGAGAGAGGTAGGGGAAGTAGAGAGAGGTAGGGGGAAGTAGAGAGAGGTAGGGGAAGTAGAGAGCAGGGGAGGTAGAGAGCGGTAGGGGAGGTAGAGAGCTAAGGTAGAGAGCGGTGGGGAGGTAGATTGGGGAGGTAGAGCGAGGTAGGGGAGGTAGAGGGAGGTAGGGGAGGTAGAGAGAAGTAGGGGAGGTAGAGAGAAGTAGGGGAGGTAGAGAGAGGTAAGGGGAAGTAGAGAGAGGTAGGGGAGGTAGAGAGCGGTAGGGGAGGTAGAGAGCGGTAGGGGAGGTAGAGAGAGGTAGAGGGAAGTAGAGCGAGGTAGGGGAGGTAGAGAGAGGTAGAGGGAAGTAGAGAGCGGTAGGGGAGGTAAAAACAGGTAGGGGAGAGTAAGGGAGAGTTCGACAGAGTAATTCATATGAGCGTAGACACTTTCATCCAAAGTGCATTTATAGTTCATATTGATATGCAAATATTTATTCAGTGTCTGTGGAGCAAGCATAAATAAAACCCACCATAACCTTGATGTTTCCAGCACCACGCTCTAGCTAACCCAGTGAGCCATTGGAACCAGTGGGGATGAGGTAGGGTGAGGTAGAGAGGGGCTTGGGATGAGGTAGAAAGAGTTAGGGGTGAGGTAGAAAGAGTTAAGGGGTGAGGTAGAAAGAGTTAAGGGGTGAGGTAGAAAGAGTTAAGGGGTGAGGTAGAAAGAGTTAAGGGGTGAGGTAGAAAGAGTTAAGGGGTGAGGTAGAAAGAGTTAAGGAGTGAGGTAGAAAGAGTTAAGGGGTGAGGTAGAAAGAGTTAAGGAGTGAGGTAGAAAGAGTTAAGGAGTGAGGTAGAAAGAGTTAAGGGGTGAGGTAGAAAGAGTTAAGGGGTGAGGTAGAAAGAGTTAAGGGGTGAGGTAGAAAGAGTTAAGGGGTGAGGTAGAAAGAGTTAAGGGGTGAGGTAGAAAGAGTTAAGGGGTGAGGTAGAGAGACGCTAGGGGTGAGGTAGAGAGTTATGGGAGAGGTAGAAAGAGCTAGATGTGAGGGGTAATTGCAGGGGCAGAGGCCAGGGCAGGTCCAGACAGGGCACCACATCTCAGTGAGCAGAGCAACTCTGAATCTACACTTCTACAGCACCACACAGCACATCTGTGTAAATCCTGGCTGTGATGACAGCCAATATGTCACATTCCTTCCCCTTTCTAATTTAGTCAGCCTAGCAACAGTTAATCAGCTCAGCTCAGATCCTAAACACTAGAAACCAACCACTGCAGTAAGAGCCCCAGAGATCACAGTCCACAGACCGGCTAGAGAGAGAGGGATGAAATATAGACCCTGCCAAGCTGAACAGAGCTGTACTGCACTGGTCTGCTTACCCATCTACCCTCATGGTTTGAACAATGCTGGAAAGGACATGTGCGATGTCAAAGGATGTGAAAAGAAAATATCCAAGCTCAGTAGTCGATCCTGTCAACAACGTTACTTGACCACAACAATCAATCAGATGGCATCTTTTCATCATCCTACTGTTCCATCACATCATCATGCCTTATTAGTTTGATCCAAATAGGTCAAGCCTCCCTGCCTTACACAACCTGTCTTTACTGCATGATGTGCAGTACACTGCTTACAACCTGAGACTGAGACAACATGGTACCGTATGGGCGTTACAGGAATACACATTGTATAATATTTGTCTATCTGAAAGGCATACCAGTACCCTCCCTCTCTATTCCCCCAAATCTCCCATATCTGTCTATGTCTGTCTTTTCTCTCTCAGATGAGTCACCGCCCCAGCCCTAGGGAGGGAGCTGGGAACAGAACAGAACAGAACGGGGGATAAAGTTGTGATGTGAATTTAACGGCAGTCAGTCAGGGAAGAGACGGATGGAAAAAAACTGTTTATTTAAAGAAGACGTCAGACCAGTGGGCAGAATTTGTCAAAACCATTATTAACAGTCGCTTCAATGAGATTTAACCGATGCCAAGGGAGGGATACATCTCTATAGATGAGTGTGTGTGTGTTGAATTACTGGAATGGGCAATTTCCCCCAGAAAACAGCAATTTGACAGTACACTCATGGGTAGTTCTGTAACGGTGCACGTATTCATACTGAATCGTTCAGTATGGGGACCTCTGAACCAGAATGATTATATCATAAAAATAATAAAAGTAAACCAGGCCTATAAACTATGCCTAGGCTGCCTTGTATACCATTGCGCTGAAAAAAACATTGTAGGCTATTCCGATAAAACAACTAACGAGAGCCTATGCACAGGTTGTAATAAACATTATCAGCTTAACTGCTGCGTTTAAAACTATAATTTTGTGAGGTGCAGCCAGGAACTAGTTCTGCACGATGGCGAGTGGGTGGGGTAAATAAACCCGAATGTAAGGTTCCTCCGTCATCATTTCAATCTCTAGCTGAGAAACATTTTGGCTTCACAGTCGATTACAATGGCGTTGGACAGAGCGTTGTGGATCAAAACGTTAACATTATGTTGCCTCTGCTCAGCGAGAATAACCTATGCAGAGTGACGAGAAGAGCTTGTTGTTGTTGTCATAGAGCCTCCGTGTGTCACAAAACAAATGAGCAGATTATCTAATCAATGGACGATGGGATTAAAATGATCTAATTAAAAGTGAAAGGAGAAGGATATGCTAAAACTGAAAAGAGCCAACAGGTAGGCTGCTCCTATCTGAGGTGTTGTTATTGGACAGTCGAAAGAGCATGAGCCCTCAATTAGCCTAGCTAGCTAGATCATTTAGCTAAATAACTTCTCTTCGTTTGATGCAGTCAAGACAGGTACTACATAATCATGTTGGATGATTAATAACCTAGCAATGACAAGCTAGAAGTTACTAGCGCGAGTCGGCTTGGTAAGGTGGCTTTCTGTCTCTCCCTCCCTCCTACTTGCTCCTGTGCTCCTGGGAGACGGTAACACACAGCAAGGCCCCTCCGCCTGCTAGACGGTAACACACCGCAAGGCCCCTCCGCCTGCTAGACGGTAACACACCGCAAGGCCCCTCCGCCTGCTAGACGGTAACACACCGCAAGGCCCCTCCGCCTGCTAGACGGTAACACACCGCAAGGCCCCTCCGCCTGCTAGACGGTAACACACCGCAAGGCCCCTCCGCCTGCTAGACGGTAACACACCGCAAGGCCCCTCCGCCTGCTAGACGGTAACACACCGCAAGGCCCCTCCGCCTGCTAGACGGTAACACACCGCAAGGCCCCTCCGCCTGCTAGACGGTAACACACCGCAAGGCCCCTCCGCCTGCTAGACGGTAACACACCGCAAGGCCCCTCCGCCTGCTAGACGGTAACACACCGCAAGGCCCCTCCGCCTGCTAGACGGTAACACACCGCAAGGCCCCTCCGCCTGCTAGACGGTAACACACCGCAAGGCCCCTCCGCCTGCTAGACGGTAACACACCGCAAGGCCCCTCCGCCTGCTAGACGGTAACACACCGCAAGGCCCCTCCGCCTGCTAGACGGTAACACACCGCAAGGCCCCTCCGCCTGCTAGACGGTAACACACCGCAAGGCCCCTCCGCCTGCTAGACGGTAACACACCGCAAGGCCCCTCCGCCTGCTAGACGGTAACACACCGCAAGGCCCCTCCGCCTGCTAGACGGTAACACACCGCAAGGCCCCTCCGCCTGCTAGACGGTAACACACCGCAAGGCCCCTCCGCCTGCTAGACGGTAACACACCGCAAGGCCCCTCCGCCTGCTAGACGGTAACACACCGCAAGGCCCCTCCGCCTGCTAGACGGTAACACACCGCAAGGCCCCTCCGCCTGCTAGACGGTAACACACCGCAAGGCCCCTCCGCCTGCTAGACGGTAACACACCTCAAGGCCCCTCCGCCTACTAGACGGTAACACACCTCAAGGCCCCTCCGCCTGCTAGACGGTAACACACCTCAATGCCCCTCCGCCTGCTAGACGGTAACACACCGCAAGGCCCCTCCGCCTGCTAGACGGTAACACACCTCAAGGCCCCTCCGCCTGCTAGACGGTAACACACCTCTCATTACCTTGACGCTTTATCAGCTCAGGTTAATAAAGTAGTTTACAAATTGAATTTTCCGTTGGGAACAAGTCTCTATACTAGAACATGTATTTATGCATATCGAGTCTGGTGGAAAATCCCCAGGTCCATTTCAGAACAGGTTCACATTTTTGGACCCGTGAAGACCTCTACTTTAGAGGCCAAACATAACAATCCATGTCACAACAGACAATGCCAGGAACATGAATGAATGCTATCACAGAAAATAGACTTGGGCCACAAATAGCGTGCTTTTTAGTTTAGCGTCTTTTGCCAAATAAACAAAAAGTTCAAGTTTCCCACTGTACCGTAACTGAACCGAACCATAAACCCAAAACCGTAATAACCATGGGTTTGGTAAACCGTCACACCCTACTCATGGGCACGCTTGATATGTCAGTATCTCAGTAGATATATTTGGGGACACTTCCAATGCTTTTGTCCTCTTCCTTCAGCTCCTCTCGCTCTCCTCAGACATGAACAGGAGTGATATTAACCTGACTGGAAAAGTTCTATGCATCAAATGGCACCCTATACCCTATGTAGTGCACTAATTTTGACCAAAGGAAGTGCACTATATAGGGAATAGGGTGCCATTTGGACCTCATATGAGGAGAACCCTTCCAATCACTTCAGCTTTGCCAAGCCACTTTCTGCTAGTGTTCTGGGGTGAGAACAGAGAGAGCTGCCAGCTCTGTGAAAGAGTCAGAGTGTTGATGTACTGCGATGGCTTGCAGTCGCTACACTAGCTGGCGTACCTTAGCCTTCCACTAAACCCAACCATCTCAGTGGCTGAGATGATCTAATTGTCCTTCTGGTCAATACCACACAGCCTCACCCCCTTCTCACCTTCTCCTCATCCCCTCCTCACCCTGTGATTTGAGCACTAAAACATTTTTAATTTTAAACCATACAAGTTTCAAAGTACTGTACAGTAGTTTTCTTTGCTTCATTTAATTTGCATATAAAAAAGAACACTTGGAATTGGAACGCTGACTGTGAGCCAGGCCTAATCGCCCAACATCAGCGCCTGACCTCACTAATGCTCTTGTGGCTAAATGTAAGAAGTCCCCGCCGCAATGTTCCAACATCTAGTAGAAAGCCTTCCCAGAAGAGTGGAGGCTGTTATAGCAGCAAAGGGGGGACCAACTCCATATTAATGCCCATGATTTTGGAATGAGATGTTCGACGAGCAGGTGTCCACATACTTTTGGTAATCCAGGTTATTTAGACATACTACATTTACATTTACATTTAAGTCATTTAGCAGACGCTTATACTACATACAGTAGCTGAATCCACTAATTTGAAGGGGTGTCCACATGCTTTTCTACCTATAGTGTATTTCAACACCTGTCCCTGTTATTGCCCATACAGTGATGTGACGTAAACTATATTGTTTACTATATGAGAGCTTGGCGTCTCGAGGCAACATGTGTAGAGGCTTTTCATCATCATAAAATATCACCTTCAGAAAACCTTCACAACGCCATCTGGCTCATACATAAATCAAAACTACATGCACCAGAATGCACCAGGTGTACCTATCACACCTAGAAAGAGCTGCCTGGTGATTCTCTGTGTTTTATAGCCTTTTAGAAGGTTCTGAGCATTTCATCTACTCCCATAGATCACACAGGTCAGACCCCCAGTAAGGTCAGATCCCCAGTTAGAAAAACATCCACTTTGGGCAACATGGTAAATGAAAAAAGATTCCTATTTAAATGGATCCTGTCAGATAAGGAGGAGTTCAGCCAACATCGATCAAAAGCAGCTGGCGAAGAGCAGGGAGCAACATTACATTTGATCATTTCCATTTTGTACTTTTTCCCACCATTGCAAAATGTCACAGCAGTCAGCAAATTGAAAAAAGATAGCCAGCCATTCATGCGTTTCCCTTCCCACATCCGAATCGTAACTGTTTGAAGACGCTTGTTTGGGCCCACAGCTTTCTAATCTGTCCTTATATAATATATTAAATGATTTGATCCGGGGGGATGAAAGTGAAAGTGCAGACAAAGAGAGAGAGAGATGGAGAAAGAGAGAGACAGAGAGAGAGAGAGAGAGAGACAAAGAGAGAGCGAGACAGAGAGATGGAGAGAGAGAGACAGAGAGGGAGAGAGATGGAGAAAGAGAGAGAGAGAGAGAGGAGAGAGACAAAGAGAGAGAGAGACAAAGAGAGAGAGAGAGAGAGAGAGAGAGAGAGAGAGAGAGAGAGAGAGAGAGACAAAGAGAGAGCGAGACAGAGAGAGAGAGAGAGAGAGAGAGAGAGAGAGAGAGAGAGAGAGAGAGAGAGAGAGAGAGAGAGAGAGAGAGAGAGAGAGAAAGAGAGACAGAGAGACAGAGAGGGAGAGAGATGGAGAAAGAGAGACAAAGAGAGAGAGAGAGACAGAGAGAGAGAGAGAGAGAGAGAGAGAGAGAGAGAGAGAGAGAGAGAGAGAGACAAAGAGAGAGCGAGACAGAGAGAGAGAGACAAAGAGAGAGCGAGACAGAGAGAGAGAGAGAGAGAGAGAGAGAGAGACAAAGAGAGAGCGAGACAGAGAGAGAGAGACAAAGAGAGAGCGAGACAGAGAGAGAGAGAGAGAGAGAGAGAGAGAGAGAGAGAGAGAGAGAGAGAGAGAGAGAGAGAGAGAGAGAGAGAGAGAGAGAGAGAGAGACAGAGAGACAGAGAGGGAGAGAGATGGAGAAAGAGAGACAAAGAGAGAGAGAGAGACAGAGAGAGAGAGAGACTTGCAGTAGCTATAGCAGATCTTTGAAGATACATATTTCTCCCTGGTATCCTTCACACTACCAATTACCATGCTTAACAAACATCCTGCCACCCAACTCGCCCGGAGGTGTTCTGTCTCTCTCAATTCAATTCTATTCAAAGGGCTTTATTGGCATGGGAAACCTATGTTTATATTGCCAAAGCAAGTGAAATAGATAATAAACTAAAGTTAAATAATCAATAAAAATGAACAGTAAAGATTACACTAACAAGTTTCAAAATAATAGATACATTTCAAACGTCATATTATGGCTATGTACCGTGTTATAATGATGTGCAAATAGTTAAAGTACAAAAGGGAAAATAATAATCATAAATATGGGTTGTATTTACAATGGTGTTTGTTCTTTACTGGTTGCCCTTTTCCTGTGGCAACAGGTCACAAATCTTGCTGCTGTGATGGCACACTGTGGAATTTCACCCAGTAGATATGGGAGTTTATCAAAATTGGATTTGTTTTGGAAATCTTTGTGGGTCTGTGTAATCTCAGGGAAATATGTGTCTAATATGGTCTTACATTTGGCAGGAGGTTAAGAGGTGCAGCTTAGTTTCCACCTCATTTTGTGGGCAGTGTGCACATAGCCTGTTTTCTCTTGAGAGCCAGGTCTGCATATGGCAGCCTTTCTCAATAGCAAGGCTATGCTCACTGAGTCTGTACATAGTGAAAGATTTCCTTAATTGTGGGTATTCTGCCACTGTGCACTCTCTGTTTAGGGCCAAATAGAATTCCAGTTTGCTCTGTTTTTTTGGTAAATTCTTTCCAATGTGTCAAGTAATTATATATTGTATTTTTTCATGATTTCTCTCTCTGCTCTCTCTCACTCACTCTCTTTCTCTCCCTCTCTTTATTCTCCACTCTCTCTCTCCACTCACTCTACTCTGTTGCTACTGATGTCACAATCTGTATTAACAAAAACCATCCCATATTACTGTAACAAAGAGATAAAGAGAACGTATGAAAGAGAAACATATAGCTCATTTAAAAAGTAGACAGTATACATTACACTAAAAGACCAAAGCTTTGAGAATTGGAATTCTAATTTGTTTCTGAAAGGTAATTTACTACAGTAGCTCATGTAATAGAACAATATCTGTTTTCCTGTTTCTGACGGCAGCGTTTAGTTTGCCCTCTGGCCGGCATTGAGACCTGTTGGTGTTTCATGTGAGTAATGAAATCACATGTTCATTTGACTCTTCCTAGGTGTTCACACCGGGACGCACGGGTCCTGATGGACCAGCTGCTACGGTGCTTTCACCCAACGAGGAGGAGGAGGAGGGAGGATGAGAGGGGAGGAGGCAGGGGTGGTACTAGCTGAAAGCACCATGGGTTGCCTGGCATCATGCCACAACAATATGCCAACATGCCCAAGGTGGTGGTGCTCAGGGCTTGCAGGGGAACAAGGTTTTCCCTCGGTTTAACTAGGGAATGTTCACAATCAAACCCCCCAAGGGCCACTTCTTTCGTCCCCTGAGATGTGTGGATTTTAGTCAAAACGTTCTACCATTGTGATGCCACACCCTGTACAGCAGACGACTATGTTAAATACGTGAAAAGAAAGTAGCAGGCAAATGTGATCAAATGCAATTTAGGTTATAATAAAGCCTGCTATATAGCTTATGTAGCATAGCTCATTGACTTTTCAACAGCAGTCAATAAAGTAGAATGGAGCACTTTAAATAGTAATGAGTCATTGGTTTCTTCAAAGTTGAAGGCCAACAGTTCTGTTTCAAATATTTTTATTAAACACACACAAGAATGGTGTATAGGTATACATGACAGGTATACAATTCTTATCTAAACATAAAAGAGCATACAGGAACAACAAGACCCAGAGTTCTGGGTGCAGAACAAATGATACAAAACACGACATACAAAACAAGGACACGTAGAAAGAAAGAGGGAAGATGTCCCCCCTATCCCCCATTCCCCCCTCCCAACTGCTCGGGTGGTAGGGCCAGCACACGCTGCCCAAAGGTAGATAAAAATTTTACCATTGAGAGTGCGTTAATAAGTACAAATTCACAGCGCCGACTCGTCCAAGTAGGAGAGGAAAGGCTGCCAGATTTTATCAAATGTTGATAATTTATTGTTCAGAATATATCTAATTCTTTCTAAGTGTACAGTGTTTGCCAATTCACTGAGCCATAATTTGGTAGAGGGCGCTTCCCTCCTTTTCCAAAACAACAAGATTAGTTTTTTTGCCGAGATGAGACCATACGAGATTAGTTGTTTTTGGGGGTTGGTTAATCTGTTTAGGGACTCAGATACTCCCAGGATTATCAGAAGCGGGTCTGGATCTATTGAAGTCTCCAAAACTTCAGAGAGGATCCTAAAAATTCCACACCAATAACCATGCAAGCTAGAGCATAGGGCAAAGCAGTGGAGTAGTGTACCCTGCGTGGCCTGACATTTATCACATGTAGGGGATGTATCAGGAAATATCCTATGCAGTTTAGTTTTGGAATAGTGTAATCTGTGTAATACCTTGAATTGTATGAGACGATGTCTGGAATTAATGGAGCATGTGTGGATATACTCCAAGCTCTCTTCCCAGTCTGCCACTGAGATGTCAGTCCCTAGTTCTTCCTCCCATTTTGCCTTGATGGCATCAGTAGAAGGTGTGCTAACAGATTGAAAAGCATCATATAGACGCGATATCAGTTTATCTGAGGTGGGGCATATTTTTATGCATCCGTCAAACATGGAAGGTTTAGCATTCTCAAATGTTGGGAGGTGTTTTCTAACGTAGTCTCTAATTTGTAGGTATCTGAAAAAATTACTTCTGGGAAGATTATAAGTTTCCCTCAGCAGCTCAAAGGAAGCAAAGGTCCCTTCTATGTATAAATCCCCTATGGTGCTTATCCCCAACTCTCCCCATCGCTCAAAGGTGTTATCAAGGTTAGAAGGGGCAAAGGAGGGATTCCTGGCGATAGGGAGCATGAATGACATTGGTCTGAGCTCAAAGTGGACTTTAATTTGCTTCCAGATTCGGACTGTGCTATGTATTATAGGATTGTTACAATAAAGTGACATCTCCAGATTGACAGGCGACAAAATCACAGCGCCAATAGAGAAGGGGTGACACTCCTCCCGCTCCATACTAAGCCAGCTGGATGCCGGGAGTACGTCATCCAACAGAAACGTAACAATGCGGAGGTTAGCGGCCCAGTAATAAAATATAAAATTTGGGAGAGACAATCCTCCTTCCATCTTGGATTTACAGAGGTGTTCTTTACCTATCCTGTGTGTTTTATAATCCCAGATGAAAGGATTGATAATTGAGTCCAGTTGTTTATGAAAGGATTTAGGTATGAATACTGGGATGTTCTGATATAGGTAGAGCAGTTGTGGGAGGAAGACCATTTTAATGGCATTAATTCTTCCGAGCAGAGAAATTGGGAGAGTTCTCCAAAATAGTATGTTTGCTTTGAGTTTTTGTATCAGAGAGGGGAAATTCTCTTTAAATAGTAAGGAGTATTGTTTGGTAACTACAATTCCTAGGTAGGTAAATTTTTCTGAAGATAACTTAAATGGGAGATGTTCTAGCCAGGAGGTATTTTGCGACCGTATGGGCATTAATTCACTCTTGTTCCAATTTATTCTGTATCCCGAGAAGGTACCAAACAAATTGATCACATCAAGAATAGCTGGGATACTAGCCTGGGGTTCTGTTACATAGAGGAGGATGTCATCTGCGTATAGGGAGATCTTATTTAGCGTATCTTTAGTATTATAGCCGTGTATTGCTGCATGAGATCTAATCGTCTGAGCGAGCGGTTCGATAATTAGGGCGAAGAGCATAGGCGACAGCGCACAACCCTGCCTTGTCCCCCTGTTGAGGTTAAATCGGGGCGACAATGATTGGTTAGTGAGTATTCTGGCACAGGGGTTCCTATATAAAAGCTGGATCCAATTTATGAACCCATCTCCAATATTAAATTTCTGTAGGACCTTGAATAGATAGGGCCACTCAACTTGGTCAAAGGCCTTTTCGGCGTCAAGAGATATGACGGCAAGGTCCACGTTGGGTAACCTCTGAGAATACATAATATTGAAGAGGCGCCTGAGATTGAAGAATGAGTTTCTGTTAGGGATAAAGCCGGTCTGATCCGAATGGACCAATTTGCCAATTAAAGTGCTAAGCCTGTTAGCCAGAGTTTTTGCTAAAATCTTTTGGTCTGTATTAAGGAGAGATATTGGTCTGTATGACCCTACCTCTTCTGGATCTTTACCCTTCTTATGTATAACTGTAATGAACGCTTCATCCAAAGTAGAAGGGAGAGCTCCATCCTCATTGGCCTGAATCAACATTTTGTGCAGATAGGGGGAGAGCATGTTGCTGAATGTTTTATAGAATTCACCAGGGTATCCATCTGGGCCCGGGGTCTTGCCACTCTTTAGAGATTTAATTGTTTCGCGGATTTCATCAAGAGATATTTCCTTATTCAGGAAGTTAGAATCTTCCTGGTTCAGGGCAGGAAGATTACAGTCCTCCAAAAATGTTTGCATAATTAAGGGGTTAGGATCCGCTTTAGATGTATATAGAGTCTCATAAAACTGCCGGAATCTGTCATTGATGTCTTTGGGGGAAGAGAGTAATTCCCCAGATGCAGATTTAACCCTGTGAATCATTCGGTCACTCACATTTTTTCGAAGTTGTCTGGCGAGTAATTTGTGTGGTTTGTCACCAAACTCAAAATATTTTTGCTTGGCATAGAGAAAAGATTTAGCGATTTTAGCTGAGAGAATCTGATTATATTCAAATTTTAAAGAGGTAATTTTTTTATGTTTCTCCATAGATGGGTGGCTAGCATTCTCCCTATCCAGTAAGTGAATTTGTCCCTCTAGTTCTTCCAGTTTCTCTGTTTTGCCTACTCCTGGCAGCCTGAAAGGAGATGATACAGCCTCTCAGATAAGCCTTCAGTGTTTCCCACAATAATGCTGGGGAGGTCTCTGTGTTGTCGTTGGTATCAAAGAAAAATTTAATTTGGTCTTTAAGATATTCACAGAATGTTGGTTCTGTGAGGAGCTGAGGATTCAACCTCCAGACCCTCTCGTTTGGTACAATGTCACCCAATCTCAGGGAGAAGGTGAGTGGACTGTGGTCCGAGATTATAATATCATGATACCTCACATTACAGGTATAGGGGAGTAGTCTAGCATCCAACAAAAAGTAGTCAATTCGAGTGTAAACCTTGTGAACATGAGAGTAAAAGGAGTATTCCCTACCCGTAGGGTTAGCGATCCTCCATATATCAAATAAGTTTGAATTTTTTATGTAGGTATTCAAGAATTCGCTTGAATAGGAGGTAGGGGTTCGCCGGGTAGAGGATCTATCCAAATATTGGTCTAGCACACAGTTAAGGTCCCCTCCAATGACCAGGTTAGTATGGGAGATATCTGGAATCAGGGCAAGGACTCTTTTGAAAAAGAGGGGTTGTCAATGTTTGGCCCATAGATATTTAGTAGAGTTACTGAGGTAGAGTGGATTTCTCCTATTGCGATCACATACCGACCCTCTTTATCCGCAATAGTGGTTTTATGTAGAAAGGGAATTCCTTTCCGTACCAGAATCGCTGTGCCTCTCGTTTTGGCAGAGAAGTTAGAGTGATACACTTGCCCCACCCACCTACACCTAAGTCTGCTATGAGAGTTATTCTTCAGATGGGTTTCTTGCAAAAATATAATATCAGACGAGAGTGCTTTCAAGTGGGCTAGGACCTTGCCCCTCTTAATTGGTTCGTTTAGACCCTTGACATTCCAGGAAGTGAATGTAAGCCCCGCCCTCCTCTCGTTTGTAGTTCCTATGGTGGCCTGCATATCATGTAACTTGATAAAAAGGTAAGAAAGCGCACCAAACCATCACGATCAGCATATGTAGCACCCACACCCGAGCAGTATCCAACCCACCCCTCCCCCCCTGCAAGCACCTTTACTTCCCCCCCTGTTCCCCTAATTTCCACAACACTTACCCCCCCCATCAACCCACCTTTAACAGGAATGTACAAACAGGAGAGAAAAAAAAGGAAAAATAAAAATAATAAACACATTGTCTGGCCGATGCCAAAAAGCACGGCGCGACCTCGAACCAGAGGTAAAACAAAAATAAAATACCAACTATACGTTCACCTCTCACTATCCTAGAACTTCTACTAACATATGAACTGAGGAGGCTCCCGCGAGTTAAGTGTTCAGTTAGCATCTAATAAACCTAAACCGAATAAGTTGCAACTTAAACATATTGCGCATTTAAGCGTCATCCTGGGTCAATCCCAGAAATAAGCAAGATATAGCCTCAGGATAATATTGCTAAGCACTGCCGGTCAAAAAATAAACCATCCGCAACCGACCTAGTCAGCCGTACCCTTACATACTGTGGGTCAGGAGATCGGAACAAGGATTTGTTAAATTAAACGTTCCCCCCATAAAAAATATGTTTAATAAAAAATAAGTAAAAATATATACCATATATATATATATACACACATACACATGCATACACACACACACACATATATATATACATATACATACATACACACATATACACATATATACATACATATACATATATACATACACACACACACCCATATATATCTACATACATACATATACATATACATACATATACATACACATACACATATACATACACATACACATATACATACATATACACATATACATATATATACATACATACATATACATACATATACACATATACATATATATACATACATACATACATACATACATACATACATACATACATACATACATACATACATACATACATACATACATACATACATACATACATACATACATACATACATACATACATACATACATACATACATACATACATACATACATACATACATACATACATACATACATACATACATACATACATACATACATACATACATACATACATATACATACACATATACATACATACATACATATATACATACATACATACACACACACATACATATATACATACATACACACATACATATATACATACATACATACACACACACATACATATATACATACATACACACATACACATACATATACATATACACATACATACATACATATACATACACATATACATATATACATACACATATACACACATACATATATACATACATACATATATACATATACATACACATACACATATATACATATATACACACACACACACACACACACACACACACACACACACACACACACACACACACACACACACACACACACACACACACACACACACACACACACACACACACACACACACACACACACACACACACACACACACACACACACACGTATGTATACATACCCACACAAAAAAAATCATATATAAAAATATATATTTAAAGAATATGTATATACATCCATATGCACACATACACATACAAACATTCATACCCCAGAATAACAATCTACACTGATTTAAAATATACACATACATAATACTAAAATGCTAAGAGAAAATAGTAATAAAGTACAAATAGTAATTATATTTACGCACACCTACACATACATAAGCACTACAGAGGGCTGGTGGGACTCTAGTCGGGAGAGAGGCCCATGGCCAGACAAAGGCAGAACGGCACAAAACATCAACTTGCTAACCAGGCGTCCGCCCCTCCCAACCATCACCCCCAGTCCCCCGCAAGCAATAAATAAATGGTATGGTAGTAAGAGTGATGTAAGGATTGTAAAATAAATAACGAAACAAAACAAAAGTGGGGGAATATAAGTATATCCGTCCGAAGGTGTCAGTGATCAAACCTGGAAGTAAAAAATATGCATCGCTGAGCACAGCCGGGATGAAAGTGAATTTAACGTTATATGAGAGCTCTGACCGCCATCCATTGGTCTGCTCAGCGTCTTACATGCTCGGTAGCCCTTGTTGAGCCCGTTTAATACGTTTTCACCCAATATGGTATAGTATGGATTCGAGTCCATGAGCAGACCCTAACACGCACTAACAAGGCACTCTAACCTGTACGGGGGATTGGTGTATATCCCTGGATAAACTTCTCTGCGTCCAGAACCGAGGAGAGCCAAATCTTCTCACCGGAAGGCGGGGTAATTCTTAGTCTTGCAGGGAAAAGTAAGGCTGGGCGAAGATGGAGTTTGTAGAGTTTAGTCATGACATCTCTGTAGTCGGCGCGATGCTTTGCCACATCGGGCGCATAATCCTCATAGACACGGAATGGATGCCCTTTATGTGACAGGTTGCCCCTCATTCGAGCTTCACGCAGGATAAGATCCTTGGTCTTGAAACTGTGACAACAGATTATTACTGGGCGAGGACGTTGGCCCGGTCCAGGCACTGGGACAAGGGAGCGATGTGCGCGGTCCAGCTGGGGATCCGAATCCAAAACATCCGATCCCATTGCATCCTTCAGTAGCTTGGCGAAGAAGTCGGTAGGGCGAGAGCCTGCCTCTATCCCCTCTGCCAGACCAACAACGCGAAGGTTATTACGTCTGGATCGGCCCTCCAGGTCCACCACTTTCACAGAAAGCCTCTGCACAGTATCCTGCAATGACGAGCATAGCTTCTCTAACTCGTCGATCCTACCAGCGTTGAATTCAGAAGCTTTCTCAAGGTCCACAATACTCTGGCCATGCGAAGCGACCGTTCGAATGACGCTCTCGATTTTGGTGTCCAGCTCAGCAATAGTGGCCTTAAGATCCTCAGCTATAGCAACACGTAGCTCCCCCAAAGCCCGGGTAAGTTCTGTAAGTGTCACGTTGTTGCATGTGCCTCCCGTCATGTCTGTCTCGTTGTTTAGTGGGGAGTAGGCCTCCGCTGTGGATTTATTGTCCTTTGGTCGCTTATTACTCGGCATTTTCATATAAAAAGTTACAATCTTGTATTAGAAAGAAACGTTTGTTGTAAAGAGTGCAATAAAGTAGGTTAAATTAGATTATTTTGCAAAAAAGTTGCAGGAGCCTCTCACGCACAGCCGTTCACTCCAACATGCTAGCTCCGCCCCCCGAAGGCCAACAGTTCTGTAGGCAGTTTTTGGTATTCACTCCACAATATGTGAACCCTAGCTGCAAGCTAAGGCACTAATCCACTGACCTGCAATCAGCAAATTCATTACATATTTAATTTAATAGATGTAAAAGCAGGGGGAAAAGCAGAGGCAAAATATTGTTAAGTGAGATTAGAATTGATTAGTTGGAAGCCTGGGAGCGATGGAAAACAGGCCTGACAAATAGAATGGAACATAGAACAGAACAGTGCACTAGAACTAGAACCCTTTCAGAACAATACCTCCAACAGGGGCCAAGCTCCTCCTTTGAAGTCAGAAATGGAGAATGAAAAGTAATCCTGTAAAATACAGTTTTCTAAATACAGCTGCATACACATTTCCTCAGCTGGTGGCCGTGGAAGGCTTGCCAACAAGGCTCAGTTACCCCAGCATGAGCTAGAGGAAACAGCGGTGTGGCTCTCAAACCACTCTACATCCATCCCATGCATGACACCATGCTTTCTCCTGGCCGCCTGTCAAATTGTATGGGTATATTCGAGGGGGAAAAGGCTAAATGAAACCCAGGGGCCTCTTTGCTATCTTCACAGACATGTAAGCAGATTAACATTCGTTTTAGCTCCAGAGAAAGAAACAGAAGGCAGAGTTTTTATTGAAGAGACTGAACTCCTTACTAGGAGCAGGCCAAAGCCTTAATGTCCATGATCAAGAGTGTAAAGGTATGAAAGAAGAAACAGAAGGCTATATTCGATATATGCTGCTGTCGTGCTTTAGTCCTGCACCAACATTGTCTGATCTTAAAGCCTCCAATCACCAGCCATCCACTGGATGTGGTCCGGTGACTATAGAGGATGTCACCTAACAATGGCCACGTAGGAGTTAGCAAAGCAGCACAAACACACTTCCTCACAGTCAACCCAGGTACATAAGGCACCAGTGGGAGACAACGTGAGACACGGCAAGGGCCAGTCAGTCCTTGTAGACAGTCTACAGTGGTAGATAGACAACATGCTAGACAACAATGTTCCATTAATAGCCTGGCAGATCAATGCAACACTTGAGCCAGTCCACACCTGCTGCTTCTGCTGTCCATCAATAAGCAGTAAGACCCACAACACATTACAGTATCTGATAGTACTTTTCCACAGTACTTTCAGAGGAATTGATCGGGGGGTTTTAGCCGACAAAAGATACACTGCATATCAGTGATGATGTTGAATGTGAGCGTGACCTAATGCACTTACCTGTAAAGTTTGCTCTAGTTCATACTAATAATGGGGGGAGGGGGGGGATCAACATGGTCAAATATCGGGATATTATATTTGACGATGGTTGGCAAATCATTTTGACAATATCACAATATTATTTTAATTTAGACTCCAGTATTTTTCCTTCATAGCTGTTCTCTCTTCTTTTAAAATAGGGAGCCAATAATATCGTATTGTGAGGTCCCTGGCAATTCCCAGCCCTAATTCATATGGCATATTATTTTACTGTTAGTCTATCCTTATATCCTAGTCTTGTGCACAGTGAGAAGGACAGACTGCAACCGCACATCCTCTTTGCCCTCCTCAGGTTCTGAATTCTAAAATGGAATCTACAGCCCCAGAGATGATGTGTCCCATGACAAACGATATGGTCACCTAATAGGTCCCTTTCCTCTCTCAGAGTCAAACCCTTCCCTCATCACTTTCCCTCAGAGTTAGCGGTCCTCAGGCAGTACTAGTGCTGCTGTCACTCCCCATGTTAGCTAACACTACTGTAGTCACTCCCTATGAGCTGCTATGCTGTTGCCGCTGTTGCCAGGCTCAGGCACCACAAGAAGAGGGTTCAAATTAACGAATACCAACACCCCCCAACATAAATCATCTCTGAATGATGAGGCTGGCTGAACTGCATCTCAATGATTTCATGTCCTTCATGTACAAACTACATGTACTTTGTTGCCCAGATTCCCAAGGTAAGTGAGGACGTCTGGACCAGGCGTCAGAGCAATCGGAGAAAGTGGAGCCACCGCGGTGGTCTCTTCATCCAGCAGGCCTTGGCAGGGTTTAAACATCCCCTCTGGTGATCACAGGGGGCCTGTTCTCCTGTCCCCCACCTCTGCATAAATAACTCATTAAGTGCAAGGGGTTTGAGTGTGTGTATGTGTGTGTTTGCATTCATGTGTGGGTGGGGTGGGGGGGCTGTCAATGTTGTATCTGTTATTCTGTTTATTATATACCCTTTCTTATGGATTCCTTAACTAGACGTTTAGATGATGTGACACATCCTAACTAGACGTTTAGATGATGTGACACATCCTAACTAGACGTTTAGATGATGTGACACATCCTAACTAGACGTTTAGATGATGTGACACATCCTAACTAGACGTTTAGATGATGTGACACATCCTAACTAGACGTTTAGATGATGTGACACATCCTAACTAGACGTTTAGATGATGTGACACATCCTAACTAGACGTTTAAATGATGTGACACATCCTAACTAGACGTTTAGATGATGTGACACATCCTAACTAGACGTTTAGATGATGTGACACATCCTAACTAGACGTTTAGATGATGTGACACATCCTAACTAGACGTTTAAATGATGTGACACATCCTAACTAGACGTTTAAATGATGTGACACATCCTAACTAGACGTTTAAATGATGTGACACATCCTAACTAGACGTTTAAATGATGTGACACATCCTAACTAGACGTTTAAATGATGTGACACATCCTAACTAGACGTTTAAATGATGTGACACATCCTAACTAGACGTTTAAATGATGTGACACATCCTAACTAGACGTTTAAATGATGTGACACATCCTAACTAGATGTTTAAATGATGTGACACATCTTAACTAGATGTTTAAATGATGTGACACATCTTAAATAGAAGTTTGATGATTCTTTGGCTGACGTATGTAGTCTGTAATGTCCCGTATGTAGTCTGTAATCAGAGGCCACGAATGACCCAAAACTGGAATTAGACCACCTCTTCTAGCCCCAGGAAGGATATAATGAGGATTTGGGAAGATTTGAGATCGGAGCTGAGATATGTTTGGACGTTTTCACCTGGATCAACGTAGCTAGCTAGCTGCTATCCGAGTGACTACTCCTGGCTAACGTTGGTCTCGAAGCAAGCACCAATTAGCCTGGAGCTAGCCCATGCTAGGCCCTTTCTCCAGGCTAGCTAAAGAGGCCCATCAGCCACTCCTGGGCTACAATACCCGGACCCCTTCTACTGCCGGTACTGGCCTACGACGTAATCTGCTCGAGGGGTTACTCAACTGGCCTCTACATCGTGACATCCCCTGAAAGCCGATATGCTAGCCGCAGCCCGCTAGCTGCTAACCGCGGCCCGCTAGCTGTCTAGAGCATATTGGACTGTTAGCTGTATAGATCCATCGGCCAATTTCTTGGGCCACTATACCTATTTTGCCAATTGGACTTGGACCCTTCTGCTACTCGGAACCCTACTAATCCATCACGATTGTTCTATCGACGTCACCGCATGTGGAGGCTAAAACAGACTTTCCTCCGTCAAGACATCCCTCTAAGGCCTTTCTGCTAGCTTGCTAGTCCCGGCCTGCTAGCTGTCTGAATCGCTGTGTCTCCAGCCAGCCCAACCACTCACTGGACCCCTATGACCACTCGGCTATGCATGCCTCTCCCTAATATCAATATGCCTGGTCCATTACTGTCCTGGTTAGTGATTATTGTCTTATTTCACTGTAGAGCCTCTAGCCCTGCTCAATGTGCCTTAACCTACCCACATATGCGGTGACCTGGTTTCTCTTGAGACAATATCTCTCTCATCATTACTCAATGCCTAGGTTTACCTCCAATGTACTCACATCCTACCTTTGGCTGTACATTATGCCTTGAATCTATTCTATCGCGCCCAGAAACCTGCTTCTTTTACTCTCTGCTCCGAACGCACTAGACGACCAGTCCTGATAGCCTTTAGCCGTACCCTTATCCTACTCCTCCTCTGTTCCTCTGGTGATGTAGAGGTTAATCCAGGCCCTGCAGTGCCTAGCTCCACTCCTACTCCCCAGGTGCTCTCATTTGTTGAATTCTGTAACCGTAAAAGCCTTGGTTTCATGCATGTTAACATTAGAAGCCTCCTCCCTAAGTTTGTTTTATTCACTGCTTTAGCACACTCTGCCAACCCGGTTGTCCTAGCCGTGTCTGAATCCTGGCTTAGGAAGACCACCAAAACCCCTGGAATTTCCATCCATAACTATAACATCTTCCAACAAGATAGAACTGCCTAAGGGGGCGGTGTTGCAATCTACTGCAGAGATAGCCCGCAGAGTTCTGTCTTACTATCCATGTCTGTACCCAAACAATTCGAGCTTCTACTTTTAAAAATCCACCTTTCCAGAAACAAGTCTCTCACCATTGTCGCTTGCTATAGACCCCATCTGCCTGCAGCTGTGCCCTGGACACCATACTGTATGTTAATTGATTGCCTCCCATCTATCTTCAGAGCTCGTGCTGCTAGGTGACCTAAACTGTGACATGCTTAACACCCTGGCCATCCTATAATCTAAGATTGATGCCCTCAATCTCACACAAATGATCAATGAACCCACCAGGTACAACCCCAAATCTATAAACACGGGAACCCTCATAGATATCATCTTAACCAACTTTCCCTCCAAAAACTCCTCTGCTTTTTTCAACAAAGATCTCAGCGATCACTGCGTCATTGCCTGCATCCGTAATGGGTCTGCGGTCAAAAGACCACTCCTCATCACTGTCAAACGCTCCCTAAAACACTTCAGCGAGCAGGCCTTTCTAATCGACCTGGCCCGGGTATCCTGGAAGGATATTGACCTCATCCCGTCAGTAGAGGATGCCTGGTTATTCTTTAAAAGTGCCTTTACTCACCATCTTAAATAAACATGCCCCATTCAAAAAATGTACAGTGGGGCAAAAAAGTATTTAGTCAGCCACCAATTGTGCAAGTTCTCCCACTTAAAAAGATGAGAGGCCTGTAATTTAAATCATAGGTACACTTCAACTATGACAGACAAAATGAGAAAAGAAAATCCAGAAAATCACATTTGTCACGCCTTGGTCATAGTGTTTTGTGTTTTCGTTATATATTTGGTCAGGCCAGGGTGTGACATGGGTTTAATATGTTGTGTTTCGTATTGGGGTTTTGTAGGCATTGGGATTGCGGCTGAGTAGGGGTGTAGCATAGGCTGCCTGAGGCGGTTCTCAATCAGAGTCAGGTGATTCTCGTTGTCTCTGATTGGGAACCATATTTAGGTAGCCTGGGTTTCACTGTGTATTTCGTGGGTGATTGTTCCTGTCTCTGTGTAGTATTCACCAGATAGGCTGTAATTTGTTGTTTTTGCATTTATTAAGTTATTTCATGTATCGTCGTTTCTTCATTAAAGAACATGAGTAACAACCACGCTGCATTTCGGTCCGACTGTCGTTCGACAGACGCTGTTACAACATTGTTGTCAGGATTTGGCCAGGGTTGTTCCGGTTTTTGGTCACTAGATGCCCCCATTGTGCCTTTTGACCTTTTCTTTTCCCTTGATCCCCATTATTATTTGCACCTGTGCCTCGTTTCCCCTGATTGTATTTAAACCCTTTGTTTTACTCAGTTCTTTGCTCTGTGTTTGTATGTTAGCACCCAGCCCTAGTACTCTGTGAACTCTTGGTGATCCCAGTGGACTCCTGTTTTTGTTCTTGTTTGTTTATTTTTAAGTATCTTTTGAGGCTTTTTTTGTGCTATACCTTCCACTTTGTGGATTTACCCTTTTGTCTTGGAGGATTACCTTTGTTCTTGTGGAATTCCTTTTGAGGTTGTGGAGTTGCATGTTTTCCTGAAGAACTTCACTTTTTACTTCATTAAATACACCGTCTCAAGTACTGTTGTGTCTGCCTCATCTTCTGGGTTCTGCTGACTATTCGTGGCTCAGTTGGTTTAATGACTGTTTCTCACTCCGGAGACCCGGGTTCGTAACCGGGTCCTGACAATTGTAGGATGTTTAATGTATTTATTTGCAAATTATGGTGGAAAATAAGTATTTGGTCAATAACAAAAGTTTATCTCAATACTTTGTTATATACCCTTTGTTGGCAATGACAGAGGTCAAATGTTTGTTTTTTCCAAAATTGTTACAACCCCTATTACTATCCTGTTCAACCTCTTTTGTATCGTCTGAGATTCCCATAGATTGGAAAGCTGCCGTGGTCATCCCCCTCTTAAAAAGAGGAGACACTCTAGACCCAAACTGCTACAAACCTATATCTATCCTGCCCTGCCATTCTAAGGTCTTCGAAAGCCAAGTTATCAAACAGATTACCGACCATTTCGAATCCCACCGTACCTTCTCGCTATGCAATCTGGTTTCAGAGCTGGTCATGGGTGCACCTCAGCCACGCTCAAGGTCCTAAACGATATCATAACCGCCATCGATAAGAGACATTACTGTGCAGCCGTATTCATCGACCTGTCTAAGGCTTTCGACTGTCAATCACTGCATTCTTATTGGCAGCCTCAACAGCCTTGGTTTCTCAAATGATTGCCTCGCCTGATTCACCAACTACTTCTCTGATAGAGTTCAGTGTGTCAAATCGGAAGGCCGACTCTCTTCTCTGAATACATCAATGATGTCACTCTTGCTGCTGGTGGTTCATTGATCCACCTCTACGCAGACAATACCATTCTGTATAACCCTGGCCCTTCTTTGGACACTGTGTTAAATAACCTCCAGACAAGCTTCAATGCCATACAACTCCTTCTGTCCACCCGCCCATCCGCATCACTACTCTGGACGGTTCTGACTTAAAATATGTGGACAACTACAAATACCTAGGTGTCTGGTTAGACTGTAAACTCTCCTTCCAGACTCACATTAAACATTTCCAATCCAAAATGAAATCTAGAATCGGCTTCCTATTTCGCAACAAAGCATCCTTCACTCATGCTGCCAAACATACCCTCGTAAAACTGACCATCCTCCCGATCCGCGACATCGACGATGTCATTTGCAAAACAGCCTCCGACACTCTACTCAACAAATTGGATGCAGTCTATCACAGTGCCATTCGTTTTGTCACCAAAGCCCCATATACTACCCACCACTGTGACCTGTACGCTCTCGTTGGCTGGTCCTCGCTTCATTCTCGTTGCCAAACCCACTGGCTTCAAGTCATCTACAAGTCTCTGCTAGGCAAAGCCCCGCTTTATCTCAGCTCACTGGTCACCATAGCAGCACCCACCCCTAGCACGCGCTTCAGCAGGTATATCTCACTGGTCACCCCCAAAGCCAATTCTTCCTTTGGCCACATCTCCTTCCAGTTCTCTGCTGCCAATGACTGGAACTAATTGCAAAAATCACTGAAGCTGGAGACTCATATCTCCCTCATTAGCTTTAAGCACCAGCTTTCAGAGCAGCTCATAGATCCCTGCACCTGTACATAGCCAATCTGCAAATAGCCCATCCAACAACCTCATCCCCATACTGTATTTATTTATTTATCTTGCTCCTTTGCACCCCAGTATCTCTACTTGCACATTCATCTTCTGCACGTTCTACCATTCCAGTGTTTAATTGCTATATTGTAATTACTTCGCCACCATGGCCTATTTATTGCCTTACCTCCCTTATCCTACCTCATTTGCACATGAGGTATAAGTCACGCCCTGACCTGAGTATTCTTTGTTTTCTTTATTGTTTTGGTTAGGTCAGGGTATGACATGGGTAATGTATGTGTTTTTGTACTGTCTAGGGGTTTTGTAGGTTTATGGGGTTGTTTATCATCTGGGTGTTTATGTATGTCTATGGTTGCCTAGATTGTTTACCATCTAGGTGTTTACCATCTAGATGTTTATGTATGTTTATAGTTGCCTAGAGGCAGGTGTTTATCGTTGTCTCTGATTGGGAACCATATTTAGGCAGCCATCTTCTTTGGGTATTTTGTGGGTTATTGTCTATGTCTAGTTGCCTGTGTATGCACATTGATAGTATAGTGTCCGTCACTATTAAAATATATAACATGTATTCTAATCACTTTGGTCTCCTCTTTATGACGAACATGACAGACTTTTTCTACTGTATTATTGATTGTATGTTTGTTTACTCCATGTGTAACTCTGTGTTGTTGTATGTGTCGAACTGCTTAACTTTACCTTGGCCAGGTCGCTGTTGCAAATGATAAATTGTTCTCAACTAGCCTACCTGGTTAAATAAAGGTTAAATAAAAAATAAATGGTTGTGTCAATATCGTCTCAGGACCATTTTGGGCACGGCAACATGATGACTGAATAACGACCTGAGGAGTGAAGTTGGTACCGGGGTTGGGTCCACTCGACTCGCCTCTCCTCACCGTTCATTCGTCTCAGGCTATTTTGTCATGTAAACACTGGCAAGCCTCATTAGAGGAGGTATATCCCCAGACAGAATACAGATACAAATGACATCAACCTCAGAGAATTATAGGAACCTCTCTTTGTTCCCCCCGTTCCAGATTTATAGCTATAGCTTCATTAGCGGAGGACTTTCGGGGGAAAGTTTTAATGAGTTGGATACAAAACTGTAATTCAGCTCTCCGCTCCATAAATGTTCCCTTGGATGAAAGACTAAATTTAACGGGGCTCAAGTTACCTTTTAATGAGTATGTATAAACATGACCGATTAAGCTGTGACTGGATTCTGAGGCTCTAGGCCCATCTATAACAGTAAAACAGTCTCTGGTATCAGAGGGAAGTTATAGTAAATGTAATGAAAGACAGACAGGGCTAATGTGTTTTCCCTAGGTAAGGGAAGGTTCTAGATTTATCATCCTCTCCTCTGTCCCAGACTTCATTCCAATAAAATACAAGGTAGCCTAAAGTACTCTGTCAGACGTGAGACTGATTAAAGTTTAATGAAATACTTTTAATTAAAGTCTCTGTGTGCATGCAGATGGAAGCTTCAGTGACTGTGTGTGTGTGTGTGTGTTTCTGTGTGTGTGTGTGTGTGTGTGTGCGGGGGGGGGGGGGGGGTTGCAGCTCAGACTTTTAGACAGATAATCAGATTTCCACAGTCGTATTTTGGCTCATTCAGCAGTTTAACAGAAGAAGTACGCTTTGTCTCATATTCAGCAAAATGCGATTGAGTTAGAGAAACTGAATTTTCAAGATGGGCTGCTATAAAATATTCACTTTCAGCATATCCATGTCATCTGTTCAGTTGATCCAGTCCCCTTGAAGACAGTGAGGTATCTTAGTTTTACCATACATTACACAACCTGCTCATAATTATATGCATTTCATATGCATGACTAGAATCACGACAAACCTCTAGCCCCTGTGTGTTGACACCAGGTATGTCATGCTGTCTATAAATCCTAATAAACAGTATTGCGTCTTAATTTTAGCACAGCGCTTGTCTTAGGGCGGGACAAAGAGGAACAACACCCATTCATTCGCCACTCAGCCAAAACACAACCACCACAAGTTCAACAGGAACAACAACAATACAATTCCAACGTTTTAATGTTTGTTGGTATGAAATAGGTTCAAGGTGCTTAAAAATATTGACTTGATTTACATTGATAAAACATTGTAATGTCACAAACACAGTAAGGTTCCACTGTTTGTTTGACATGTGACAGAGGCTGTTGGACATTAATGAAGAGGGCTTGTCAGTAAGCAGGGGAATGTGTTAGGCCTTGATGGGGCCATTACTTCCATCAGCTGGTATACATATGAAGAGTACAGTATGCCCAGGCTTGATTGTAGAGAGAGGGAGAGCGAGTGTGGCTTCTGAAAATTGTGTGCTGTGTCATTGTGTGCCGTGCTTCTACACCTGCATTGCTTATTGTTTGGGGTTTTAGGCTGGGTTTCTGTACAGCACTTTGTGATATCAGCTGATGTGCGAAGGGCTATATAAATACATTTGATTTTGATTAGCATGATATGATGGGGTTCTGAGGAGCAGTGGGCAAGGGGACGATTCAATCAAGGAGGACTCGTCACCAAGGGATTCATCCGCCTTGTGAATCATCTCAACTTCACTTGATTATATTATATTACATTATCTTATCTTATGTTCATATACTGTATTATCATCAGGTCGCAATGCCGTTTTTATTTTTAAAAACGTCATAGGAAATCTTCTAACCTTCTATAAAGATAATTACGGTACTTTTCAGGATGGTCCCAGAGGAAACTGGGTATCATTTCACCCCACCAGACCAAAACGGTTGGGAGCTTAACATTTCAGTTCATTTCAGTTAATAAGGTACTTATCTTAAAAGCACTCTATTAGCAAGTTGACGTTCTAGAAGCATTCAACACAGTACAAAATAGTTTTCCCACCATGCATTTGACATGATGTGGGGATAATCTAGACAAAGCTCTTAGAAAGCGTTTGAGGCAGAGAACTCCCTGTTTTCTTTGAACACTGATGTTAGACAAGGTGCCTTTGACCATTATTTACTATATATTTGTGAACTAGCTGTAACTTCCTGCTAGAACATACACTGTTATGTGATTATTCAAGCTAGGCAGTTTGTTTGATTTTATTCTGGGATGAGAGTGTTTTTGTACTTCTGAAAATATGAGGGAGGAGTTCCAGTGGTGAATATTCATCATATTTCAGGACGTAATTCACACGCAATTAATGATCTCTTTTGCAATACTAATGCCTGGCTTCATTTCATTACAGATGATGTCTGATTGTGTGTGTGTGTGTATGTGTGTGCATGTGTCTCCATGTCTTATGGAAACATATTTCAAGAAGAATAAATAAAATAGAAACAATTATAACTATTCATAAATTAGGCACCTTTAAACTGGCATTATTTGTGGTAGAAAAGAGGCAAAATAAAGTTTGTATTGACGTTAACTCAAAAGTCCCCTCTCTCCTTAAAGTCAAATTCAGCTCCAAAATATGAGCAAAAATATAAAAACAGCTGACATGAAATGTCAGTTTGTATCAGACAAAGCCATTTTAAAATGCCCTGAGATTTGTGACAGCCCCCCTCCCCTTCCCACAATAGCACAGAAATAGATATAAATCTGTGACGCCATTCTAACCTTTTGGTGCTGAACATCTTGGCGGTGTCTTGTTGCTGCTGTTCAGAGGGTTGTTCTAGGTGAGAGGTTGATCCTTCAGACTGTAGACCTGAGAAGGAAGAAAGGAAGAGACAGACACACAGACACACAGACACACAGACACACAGACACACAGACACACAGAACACAAACACACAGTGAGATTTTCAGCATGCCAGTGTCACCCAGGAGCTGTCAAGGTAGCATGACCGAACACTCCCCCCAAACAACCCCAATTACCTGCCCTCGAACTGACAGTGGAAGACTGACTAGGCAGCTAGAGGAGGGGCACAGTGCACAAAACACAGCTATGGTTTATAAAACAACATTGTTGTACAGGAGGTGCAGTATATCATGCCAACTTCAACAGGTCACTCTGCATTTACTATGCCTCGTCTGAACGGGTAAATGAATGAGTAATACAACGTGGTGCACACAGATACAGTATCCATACATATTCTGCTGCTCCTGTGTGTTCCTCCCCTCCAGTATAATGTCTGGGACTTTAGCCTCCTGCCCTGTCATGCTCTGTAAAGGTTACCACAGTGGAGGAGACGATTTAATAATTAATGCAGACAGATCCATGTGGGGCTCACTTCTCAACCTCTCCTCTGTAATAAGAAGAGTGGGGGAGGAGGAGAGAAGAAGGGAGGGGACTGAGGCTGCCTGACTGATTGACTGACAGGGCCACTCAGCTCATTTTAGCTCTAGGCTAGCAGCTTGATTTGGAATTCAGCCCAAGTGAAACTGCCACTCTCCAGCACCAAAGGATGATGTGAAACCAGTGTGGTTAGAGGATCTATACATTTATAGTCGGATGCAGAAAGAATGAACCCCTCACACACACGCACAATCATTCATACTCTAATCAATGATGTACTGTAATATATGCATTATGACTAAGAGCTCATGTAAATCGTTAAGAACCGATAGTAAAGCAGGGTTTCCCAAACTGGGTCCAGGGGCCCCCCTAGGTCCATGTTTAGTTTTCTGCCCGAGCACTACACAGCTGATTCAAATAACCAACTTATCATCAAACTTTGATTATTTGAATCAGCTTTGTAGTGCTGGGGCAGGACAGTTTGGGAACCCTGGTTTAGAGGACTATTACATAGGAGACTTGGTAGAAATTCAGCTCAGAGGATTAAGGATTAATCAGCTATTTCTGGGACATTGTTAAAAGCCCCTGGCATTATCTCTGACAGCAGAGAGACCAAACAACTAGGTTAAAGGTCACATCCATCAGAGGGATATTATTGGCTATTATTAGGTTACGACATGGTCACCACATGTTGATGATGATCATGAGGACATTATTGTATTTGTTAGGAAAGTATTGTTGCGTCATCCAGCATCCAACACTGGATCAGGAAGACCTGTTTGGTGGAAACGCGAACATCTCTTCATGGGGAAATTCGAATTGGATTTTATTTATGAAAATAATGGTCCAAAGATCATGTTAAATATTGGACCCACTATATAGACGATTGCTTTATGATCTGGACGGGTTACGAAATTAAATCAAACAAATGTCTTAAGTACTAGAATTACAATCCATTTCCTTCACTATGGAAAAGAACATTAACTCTATACATTTCTTAGATATACTATACTTGTTACAAATAAGGGACAATCTCTAAGTACTACAGTTTACAGAAAACCTACAGATAAAACTACTATACTGATGGATAGTTAGATCGCGGATAGTTATCTCCATTTCCCCCTAAAAATGAGGTTTACCAGTAAGCCCACTTCATAGCCAGCATCGCATCTGTGACACAGAGGAAGAATATGACAGACAATCAAATTCTCTCCTTGAGCATTTCCGCTTGAGAGGAAACCCCGAAACATGGCTTGATAAAGCTCTAAAACAAGTTAAATGTCATGTTGGTATGAATGATTCGGGAGACAGGCGTAGGAATGCGTAATAGGGATTTTTCTGTGCAGCGCAACAACACTGGCCTCGAGGACGATCACAGGAACGCAGTGCGGGTCGATCAGGACCCGATGCAGCTGCCGAAGTTGTGGCGGCGCCGGACGGACCAGTCGCAGCGTCGTCAGACGGGTCATTCCATTAAGGGTTGATTATTCTGTCACGCTGGTATGAATGATTCGTGAGACAGGCGCAGGAATGTGTAATATTTTTTATTTTTTCACCCAAATTACAACGTGCCATGTAAAGGCACGGGGACAAAGAACAAACAAACACTTATAAAACACAGGGTGGAAACCCAAACAAAAGAGAGAGGAGTACCTCAAATTAATAACACAAGCGCACAATGATTATCACACGGGACGAGACTCGTAATCACCTGCGCAATCCACAATTTTCTATTTTACCTTTATTTAACTAGGCAAGTCAGTTAAGAACAAATTCTTATTTTCAATGACTGCCTAGGAACAGTGGGTTAACTGCCTGTTCAGGGGCAGAACGACAGACTTGCCAGCTCGGGAATTTTGAACTTGCAACCTTCCGGTTGCTAGTCCACCACTCTAACCACTAGGCTACCCTGCCGCCCCACAATGGCACGAAAGCCAAAACACATAGCACAGGTACTCACATGATCAACGGACATAGTAACAATAATCAACCGCCCAATGGAAACCAAAGGGCACATATATACAAATACAATCAGTGGGAATAAGGGCCAGGTGTGTGTAATGAAAGTTCCAGAGGGATCCGTGACATTAACAGCTTGAAAAAAAGCCAGTTACTTAATAAATCGCAGCAAAAACAGATGGAACAGTTCTCTGTAAACTGAACAAAATTATAAACGCAACATGTAAAGTGTTGGTCCTATGTTTCATGAGCTGAAATAAAAGATCCCAGAAATGTTTCATACACACAAAAAGCTTATTTCTCTTGAATTTTGTGAACAAATTTGTTTACATCCCTGTTAGTGAGCATTTCTCCTTTGCCAAGATAAGCCATCCACCTGACAGGTGTTGCATATCAAGAAGCTGATTAAACAGCATGATTATTACACAACAGAATGCCACAGATGTCTTAAGTTTCGAGGGAGCGTGCTATTGGCATGCTGACTGCAGGAATGTCCACCAGAGCTGTTGCCAGAGAATTTAATGTTAATTTCCCTACCATCAGCTGCATCCAACATCGTTTCAGATAATTTAATGTTAATTTCCCTACCTAAACTGCATCCAACATCGTTTCAGATAATTTAATGTTAATTTCCCTATCTAAGCTGCATCCAACATAATTTAATGTTAATTTCCCTACCTAAGCTGCATCCAACATCGTTTCAGATCATTTAATGTTAATTTCCCTACCTATGCTGCATCCAACATCGTTTCAGATAATTGAATGTTAATTTCCCTACCTAAGCTGCATCCAACATCGTTTCAGATAATTTAATGTTAATTTCCCTACCATCAGCTGCATCCAACATCGTTTCAGATAATTTAATGTTAATTTCCCTACCATCAGCTGCATCCAACATCGTTTCAGATAATTTAATGTTAATTTCCCTACCATCAGCTGCATCCAACATCGTTTCAGATAATTTAATGTTAATTTCCCTACCATCAGCTGCATCCAACATCGTTTCAGATTTTTTAATGTTAATTTCCCTACCATCAGCTGCATCCAACATCGTTTCAGATAATTTAATGTTAATTTCCCTACCATCAGCTGCATCCAACATTGTTTCAGATAATTTAATGTTAATTTCCCTACCTAAGCTGCATCCAACATAATTTAATGTTAATTTCCCTACCTAAGCTGCATCCAACATCGTTTCAGATCATTTAATGTTAATTTCCCTACCTATGCTGCATCCAACATCGTTTCAGATAATTGAATGTTAATTTCCCTACCTAAGCTGCATCCAACATCGTTTCAGATAATTTAATGTTAATTTCCCTACCTAAGCTGCATCCAACATCGTTTCAGATAATTTAATGTTAATTTCCCTACCTAAGCTGCATCCAACATCGTTTCAGATAATTTAATGTTAATTTCCCTACCATCAGCTGCATCCAACATCGTTTCAGATAATTGAATGTTAATTTCCCTACCATCAGCTGCATCCAACATCGTTTCAGATTTTTTAATGTTAATTTCCCTACCATCAGCTGCATCCAACATCGTTTCAGATAATTTAATGTTAATTTCCCTACCATCAGCTGCATCCAACATTGTTTCAGATAATTTAATGTTAATTTCCCTACCTAAGCTGCATCCAACATCGTTTCAGATAATTTAATGTTAATTTCCCTACCTAAGCTGCATCCAACATCGTTTCAGATAATTTGGCAGAACGTCCAACTTGCCTCATAACCGCAGATGGCGTCATGTCAGCGAGCAGTTTGCTGATGTCAACGTTGTGAACAGAGTGCCCCATGGTGGCGGTGGGGTTATGGTATGGTGTTTGCTGATGTCAACGTTGTGAACAGAGTGCCCCATGGTGGCGGTAGGGTTATGGTATGGTGTTTGCTGATGTCAACGTTGTGAACAGAGTGCCCCATGGTGGCGGTGGGGTTATGGTATGGGCAGGCATAAGCTATGGACAGCGAACACAATTGCATTTTATCGATGGCTATTTGAATGCACAGAGATACTGTGACGAGATCCTGAGGCCCTTGTGAGGCCCATTTCTTTTAAGGTACCTGTATCTGTGTCCAACAGACGCATATCTGTATTCCCAGTCATGTGAAAACCATAGATTAGGGTCTAATGAATGTATTTAAAATGATTGATTTCCTCATAAGAACTGTAACTCAGTAAAATCTTTGAAATTGTTGCATGTTGCATTTATATTTTTGTTCAGTATATATACACTCACTTTCAATGATCAAGTCTACTGTCAACAAACACGGGCATGTACAGTGCATTTGGAAAGTACTCAGACCCCTTGACTTTTTCCACATTTTATTACATTACAGCCTTATTCAAAAAATATCACATTCACATAAGTATTCAAACCCTTTTAACTCAGTACTTTGTTGAAGCACCTTTGACAGCGATAACAGCCGTAAGTCTTCTTGGGTATGGCGCTACAAGCTTGGCACACCTGTATTTGGGCAGTTTCTCCCATGCTTCTCTGCAGTTCCTTTCAAGCTCTGTCAGGTTGGATCGGGACACTGCACAGCTATTTTCAGGTCTCTCCAGAGATGTTCGATCGGGTTCAAGTCCGGGCTCTGTCTAAGCCACTCAAGGAAATTCAGATACATGCCCCGAAGCGACTCCTGAGTTGTCTTGGTTGTGTGCTGAGGGTCGTTGTCCTGTTGGAAGGTGAACCTTCGCCCCAGTCGGAGGTCCTGAGCAGGTTTTCATCAAGTATCTCTCTGTATTTTGCTCCTTTCATCTTTCCCTCCATCCCGACTGGTCTCCCAGTTCCTGCCGCTAAAAAAATCCCAACATCCCAAGCCAACTGACATTTACTCCTGACGTGCTGACCTGTTGCACCCTCTACAACCACTATGATTATTATACATTTGAACATCTTAGCCATGTACTGTTATAATCTCCACCCGGCACAGCCAGAAGAGGACTGGCCGGGCGGCCAGCTCTAGGAAGAGTCTTCGTGATTTAACAATGATTGAAGCCACTGTTTTCTTGGGGACCTTCAGTGCAGCAGAATTTTTTGTACCCTTACCCAGATCTGTTCCTTGACACAATCCTGTCTCAGGACAATTCCTTCGAACTCATAGCTTGGTTTTTGCTCTGACATGCACTGTCAACTGTGGGACCTTTATAGATAGGTGTGTGCCTTTCCAAATCATGTTTAGTCAATTGAATGTACCACAGGTGTACTCCAATCAAGTTGTAGAAACATCTCAAAGATGATCAATGGAAACAGGATGCACCTGAGCTCAATTTCGAGTCTCATAGCAAAGGGTCTGAATACTTATGTAAATAAGGTATTTCTGTTTTGTTTTTTTACTGTTTTCGCCTTGTCATTATGTGGTATTGTGTGTATATTGATGAGGGGGAAAAGAATATTAAACCATTTTTGAATAAGGTTGTAGCGTAACAAAATGTGTAAAAATTCAAGGGGGTCTGAATACTTTCTGAATGCACTGTATTATCACCAGAGTCCTCTTTAAATTCTGCCTTCCAGAAAACACCTTTATTCACCTATAAAACGAACAAGAAATCTATCAAACATATTAGTTCAATCCGATGTGGTCAGAGAGAGAAAAGAGGCCTTCATAAAATAATGTACCTCTTGTACCACCATAAGGAAATGTTCTGACTTAGTATGAACTTAGTCTAAGACCCATGATATAAAGCCATGTAGAACTTGCACAACTAAAGGAGTTATTTATATGGTTATTTATAAGGTTATATTGGAAAAACATCCCGGGCCTTGAAAGTACGCCTTGGAGAACATAAATCCACTATCTTTATAGAACAAAATCATTCTATTAATTAATTGCGTTAGGTCGAGATCTAAAAAGTTCCTCCACCACACAGATGTGATTAGGTCAACAAATTACTCCAAAGAGAAGCCATGTGGATGTATAAATTACATTCTGTATCCCCACATGGTTTAAACTAAGAATGAGATTTCACCTCCTTTCTATAGGGCAAATGTAGACTGTTATACAAGAACACTCTCCATATCAGATTTAGCATATTATTCATGTTTTGGCCCCACATTTTTATGAGCGGCTGTGCCTGATGTCCTTTGTGGTGGTCTATCTCATGAATTGATATAATGTATTCAAGTGAGCAGACACCTATGGTAATTGATTCATGAATTGCCCTTCATGCCCGCTCCCATACCCTATAATTCTCTATTTCTTTGTGACTAACTTGTGTACAGGTAGACCAGAAAAGCCACATCCCTGATTGGCAGATGAGTGTCAACCCTGATTTGAAGCACCTGCTGCTCATCGGTTGTTCTTTACAGATGCTGTTATGAATGATAGTCAAATTGTACCTTCACACTGAGGAAGGATGCAAAGTGAAACATCTGTGTACGCTATCCCTGATGCAGTGAAAATAATACAACAAATTGAATAATGAAGTAATCTTTATGTGACATCTTTTTGAGTGCTGACCCATCACAACTTTCTGTTCGCCGAAACACGTTGCCTGCTATAATATAATGTTGTCTGCTCCTACTAAATGTTTTATATTTTTATGAACAGTTTATAAGAATAATACCTGCTGTTTTGTTGTCTTTTTTGTATCTAACAGCCATCTTAAATACACAGACTGCTGTCACTAGTTACATCAATTTTTTTATAATAATTTTTAAAAATGGAATATCCGAAACATACAATATACATGCAGTGAAGCCGCTCAGCAACTACATCACATTAGTCATCCATTCAGAGCGACACACAGAAGCATCCAGGGTCAATGCCCTGCTCAAGGGCACGTTGACAGATCTCCCACCAGGCCAAAAAACGTGAACCCGAACCCTCCAAGATCCCGCCACAGTTCCCCAACAGCTGCCCCTCAACCATTCGAGACCCCTCTCACAGTCCACCCCAAGAATAAAAATAAAAAATACAATTCATTCCATTCCCCACCCACAAGAATCCTCAATGCACCAAGTAGTCAAGATGAATAGCTTGATTAAGCTTCCTCCATGTATTTCTCACTAGGTCTGGGTTTTTTAGTCTCCAAATATCCACTATTTCTAATGTGTCCATAATATTTGTGATTTTCTTACGGGCACAGTGATGATAGTTTGTAGAGTGATGACCTTAAATGTACTTAACACTGTGTTATAGTCTCCTACCATAATGATTTGATCGTTTGTTGCCTGTAAGTTCAATAAATTGGTATAAATGGTTTTGAAGAAGTGTGGATCATCCTGATTTGGACCATATAGATTAATGAGCCAAATCTCTTTGTTGTCCACTTTCATATTCAAAAGGATCCACCTTCCTTGCAAATCATTCCTGACTATTTGCACATTCAGAACAATATTTTTGATAATTAATATCATCACACCTTTTTTGAGTTCCTTTGTCCATGACAGAAAATGATTTCACCACCCCATTCCTTTTTCAACTCAACTTCATCTAAGTATGTAGAGTGAGTTTCCTGTAAACAGTATATGTTATATTCCTTTTTTTTAGCCATGTAAAGACAGATCTTTTTTAATAATCTGCTAAACCGTTACAATTATAACTGGCTATACTTATTTCACCCCTTACCGTAACTAGATGCTCTTCTGAGTCTAAACTGACCATAATTAGTGCTTGTAAAGTTACTGCCATCAGAGGTAAATTAGAGCTTTCAAATGTCTGATATTTAGAATTCAAGAAATAGGTTCTAGCAATATTTGTTTTATACCCTTGCCTGTTACCCTGTGAGCCAATGCCACAGATGTTAGAAAATTGAGGCAAGATATTATGTGTGTAGTAAATCTGAGTAGGTTGATGTGTATGATATTGGATGTGTTTGAGCAAGAGTGTGTATGATGTCTGTATTAGTTACATCTTATCTCAGCACAGAACATGACTGTGATTGAGGTTGACATTTTACATGTTCACATCGACAAGTATTCTATTTTTATAGGAGTACATATAAGTCACGTGAATAAGAATATACAGTAAAGAAAGTATTCACACTTGGTTGTGTTACAGCCTGAATTGTGTGTCACTGATCTACACACAATTCCCCATAATGTCAAAGTGGAATTTTGTTTCGAGACATCTTTTGAAATGTATGGACTTAAAAAAACTGAAATGTATTCAACCCCTTTGTTATGGCAAGCCTAAATAAGTTTCAAGAGTAGAAATGTGCATAACTAATCACATAATAAGTTGCACAAACTCATTCAGGGTTCAATAATAGTTGTGAACATGATTTTTGAATGACTACCCCATCTCTGTACCACACATATAGATAATTGTAAGGTCCTTCGATCGAGTGGTGAGTTTCAAGCACAGATTCAACCACATAAACCAGGGAGGTTTTTCAATGCCTCGCAAAGAAGGGCACAAATTGGTAGATGTGGATTTTTAAAAACTGACGCTGAATATCCCTTTGGGCATGGTGAAGTTATTAATTAGGCTTTGGATGGTGTATCAATACACCTAGATCCACAAAGATACAGGCGTCCTTCCTAACTCAGTTGCCAGAGAGGAAGGAAACTGCTCAGGGATTTGGTGATTTTAAAACAGTTACAGAGTTTGATGGTTGTGATAAGAGAATACTGAGGATGGATCAACAACATTTGAGTTACTCTACAATACTAACCTAATTGACAGAGTGAAAAGAAGGAAGTCTGTACAGAAACAAATATTCCAAAACATGCATCCTGTTTGCAACAAGGCATTAAGTAAGACTGCAAAAAATGTGGCAAAGAACATTTTGTCCTGAATACAAAGCATAATGTTTAGGGCAAACCCAACAACACATCACTCAGCATCACTCTTTATATTTTCAAGCATGGTGGTGGCTGCATCATGTTATTGGTATGCTTGTCAATGAAAGGACTAGGGAGTTATTTAGGATAAAATAAATGGAATACAAATATAAGCATAGGCAATATCCTAGAGGAAAACCTGGTTCAGTATGCTTTCTAACAGTCACTGGGAGATGAATTCATCTTTCAGCAGGACAATAACCTAAAACACAAGGTGAAATATACACTGGATTTGCTTACCAAGACAACATTGAATGTTCCTGAGTGTTCTAGTTATAGTTTTGACTTAAGGTAATCAAGAAATGAAATGGCTATCTAGCACTGATCAACAATCAACTTGACAGAGCTTGAAGAATTCTTAAAAGGAAAATGGGCAAATATTGTACAATCCAAGTGTGCAAAGCTCTTAGAGACACCCGGAAAGACTCACAGCTGTAATTTCCACCAAAGATGCTCCTAAAAAGTATTGACTCAGGGGTGTGAATGCCTATGTAAATAAGATATTTCTGTATTTCATTTTTAATAAATGTCTTCACGTTGTCATTATGGGGTATTGTATGTAGATGGGGGAAAAAATTGACTTAATCAATTTTGAATTAAGGCTTTAACACAACAAAATGTGGAATAATTCAAGGGGTATGTTTACCTTCTGAAGGCACTACATAATAAGAAGATATATAAATGCTGCGGAGAGAAATGATTTGTTGTTATTTTACACCGTTTCATCTCACATTCAGCACGTGCTGTAACCTGTGAGAGAATACAGAACAACGGTACATAAAGAGAAAAGTGGGGCAATTTAAAAGAGTTGCACAATTTACTTTGACTCATTGATCACAGTGTTGTAGTGCTTTAAAATGATTTACCCAGAAAATGTTTTACGGATGAACCGGAGCCATATCTCTGAAAAACGTAAACAACGCTCCAGACTATCTTTCTGAAGGGCCAGGGGAAGCCAGATCCTCCAACAAACTTAAAAAAGGGTTTTAATACTATTTGTGATTGAACACACGCACGCAAGTACAAAGGCAGACAGGCAGATACGCACAAAAACACAAACACATTTGTTGATCAGTTTTACAGCAGTTTCCACTTTTTTCCTATCGTAATAGAAGGTGAAAGGTTGGGACTTAAACCAGAGAAACAGAGTGGTAGGAGGTACAGTAACTAGGGACCTTGTCTGAGATAAGTGGTTTTCTTTCCCACATACATTAATTAAGCCAGCCTTGTGTTTTAGTGAAACTATCTCAGAGTGGACCGAGTGTCCTGACAAACACAAACAGCAGACAGATAATGCATTGAAGAGAATCCCTTAGCAGCAAGACCTGCTAATACTATTTGAAATAATTTCAAATACTTCACCTGTGCTCGATTCATCTTGCCTGTTGCAATGGAACCAAAATAAGTGCAAACCCCACCCACCTGACACTCTAGGCAGGCTAAAGCAAATACTCTATTTCAAATACTATTTGAACCCAGGTAGGCTTAGCAGTGTGGGTAAACTACACACAGGTAGACAGACAGGACAGCAGGTATTACTGCTAGTCGATAATACTGCTGGTCAGCACTTCTGTTGAAAGCTGCCTGGTGGACTGACAGAGGACACCCAACAGCCCAGTAGTTATTAGGAGCCGGTTATAAGGTCTGTTATACTAAAGCCTGACAGAGCAGTCAACACACTGGCTGATACTGTAATGACAGAGGCTTGGATACAGATAGATCCTACCATAAGCATTGTCACAACTGTAAGCTACAAACTCACAGGAATACAGTACCAACGAAGGGGACAAAACCATGTAAATATTTGTCACCCACACAGTGCTGTATGTGCATTGATATCTCGTTTCATTGCTATATCAATACCTTAGATTCAAACTGAAAAGTTCAGGATTAATTAATCCACTTAAAAAAACTGCTTACATAGCCTATATTAAAATGTCCTAAAAGATCTAAATATGAGTTAGACCTCTCTCTCTCTCTCTCTCTCTCTCTCTCTCTCTCTCTCTCTCTCTCTCTCTCTCTCTCTCTCTCTCTCTCTCTCTCTCTCTCTCTCTCTCTCTCTCTCTCTCTCTCTCTCTCTCTCTCTCTCTCTCTCTCTCTCTCTCTCTCTCTCTCTCTCTCTCTCTCTCTCTCTCTCTCTCTCTCTCTCTCTCTCTCTCTCTCTCTCTCTCTCTCTCAATTCAAGGGGCGCTGATGTTTAGGCCGAGGTATGTATACTTTTTTTGTGTGCTCTAGGGCAAGATGGATGGTCCTGGCAATTTGTATTTGTGGTTCTGGCAACTGGACCTTTTTTGGAACACCATTATTTTTGTCTTACTGAGATTTACTGTCAGGGCCCAGGTCTGACAGAATATGTGCAGAAGATCTAGGTGCTTCTGTTGGCCCTCCTTGGTTGGTGACAGAAAGAACCAGGCTCTGGCACATACAACTGGGCACACACTAATAGAGGTCACTTTAGCTTGGCAGGAAACACAAGATGATTATGGAAATTCAGTCAATTACTGCAGACAAGAGTAAACAGCCTTTCCATCATTTTTGACTCCTATATTTACCTTTTCTCTCTGTGTGTGTGTGTGTGTGTGTGTGTGTGTGTGTGTACAACTGGATGTCAGAATCGGCAAAAACTCCTCAGACTGGAGCCAGGAGACAACCAACCAACAACTGTCTATACAGGCAATTCCACAGTAACAGAGTAACACTGAGACTCCGATTTCTCACTTTCAAATGTATGTCAAACCAAAACCAATGATTACAAAGTTAAACAAACCATACAACTCTATGCACAAGGACTACATTGAACAATTTCCACTGAACATTTAAAAAAAATAATTGAAGAACAGTGGGGATGCAGTTTGGTAACAGAATGACAGATTTTAAAGTTAAAAAAGTTGTTTTGTTCTGTATAGTATGATGTTGTTCATACTGGTTTAACCATTAGCAAATTGATGTCCAGCTACTATTTGAAGCATATTTCCATATGTGCCTGGTAAATAGCTGTACTGACATAAAACCATAGTACAGCACAATAATCTACTTCACATAATACTAGTAATATAATACACTCTGTATATGTATCCAATGACACCTAATTTAATAATCAGTCTAGGGCAGTGGTCACCAACCCTTTCTGAGTCAAGATCACTTTCGCAATCAAAAAGCAAGCTGAGTATGTATTTTCATAAAACATTACTGTGATATGGCATTAACACAATGTTAAACATTGTGAAATAGTGTTAATGCAAGTCACATTACTCTAAAATAATCATAAAAATCTTAAAGCCCCAACAGTTTGCATTTTTGGGCTTCTTTTATGTCATAAAAAATGTAAATTCATGTGTGTCTGTAGCTCCCAGTCATTCATCCTTCTGGACAAAGATGGAAAAGAAAGAGAGTGAGGAGCTCCAGTACATCAAGATAATATTATTCTACTATTAATCAATCAATCAATTGGATAGACAGTAATGGAGTTAATCGGTTCCTCTCTGTCCTCACCTCTGCCCCGCTGCACAGCGCTCTCTCGCTCCTCTGACTTCAACTTTCTGGCCGATGTTAGCTAGCTAGCCTGCTAGATACAGGGCTCGAGACTTTTTTCATCACCGTCCCAGAATCATCCCAAAGTGCAATTTAAACCGTTCCACACTGAAGATGAACTGTCCCAAATTAAAATATGTATTAAAAATTTCTGGGGAGAGATGCCAACATGGGTCTACTCATAGGTGATATAAAAGGCGAATAAGACTAGCCTACTACTGAAATTGATACATGGGGCTGTCAACTGAGCCAGAAATAGATATATTTTGCATAGGCTAAATGTGAATAAATAATTAGCCTACATGTAAAAGTGTAGCCTAGGTTATATGCATATTGGCTACAGACTTTCATGTCCATGCCGATGCTGACTCACATGAGGGAGGCATCAGAAATTGTAGCCAAGCTTTAATGAGACTTTTAATTTGGCCTAGATCAGTGGAGGCTGTTGAGGGGAGGACGGCTCATAATAATGGCTGGAATGGCGTAGAATGGAGTGAATGGAATGGTATCAAACATGTGAAAATTATAGCCGTTCTCCCCTCAGCAGCCTCCACTGGCCCAGATAAGCCAGTCATTTTGACAATTATAATGTAGGATAATTAACATGAACTTCTAAAGGCTTGATTCTCTTGACATACTCGAGGCACGGTTCGTTCTGATCAAATGGTCACAGGAGCAGAGAGAAAGGTCAGTGATTGTAGCACACTGCACACATCAGCCACCTTGCAAGGCAGTCAGCAATTTGGAACTATTTAACCATAAACTTAACTGTTTAAAACCTGGAGGTTTTATTTAGTTTTAGGAGGCATGTCTTCCCAAAATCAGACCATATGTTAAGGGAATTCTTTTATTAACGCTTCATTGTGTCATTGAAACCAGCATTTTCTGTTGTTCTATTGGTTTTCAAATCTACTTTCATTCATTGTCTAGCATTGCAAAGACACAATCCTAGTCATGAGGCAACCCATGCTAGTTGTTGCATCTTTAGATCTCCCCTCTTACTACATTCCAAACAGATATTCTATGTGACATGAAACGGCTCGCATGTGCAGTGCACTTTTTAGAACAGTGTGTTCCCACTAATTGCATTTTGAACATTTGCGCATAGCCTACTGCCGTGTGCACATGTGATGTGCTTCTCATGTGAACAAATACGTTTATTAATATTCTGAGCTAGACGTCCTGATCTGTTGCCTTAGCGTCATTGCTTTCTAAAAAAAAATGAATTTTGGATCAATCGTTCCAGAGTCTGTTTGAACCGTTCCAGACATATTTCTTTTTAGTCCCGGGGACAATGGGATGCCCTTCATTTCAAGCCCTGACTACATACCCAGAGAGAAAGCACATTGTTCGATCCTCGCTCCCTCTCTCTGAAACTGTCAGATGATTATTTCTCAGTTTCTTTCCCTTGCTGTGTTGGCTCTAGTAATGATTGGTAGGACTGTGTGCAGTCAGGATACAATGAAAGAGGAAAACAAGAATGAGCGAGAAGTAAGTAGCTAGCTAGTGCTAGTTAATTAGTTTGTTCTTTTCACATCACTTGTCATGACTGCCTAAAGCAGCACTCTCTCAACACCGCAGTGCAATTTAGAAATAGCCCAAAATCCCACAACCCACAATCAATACATTTTCACCCACGACATTGTTTTCAAAGTAGCCCAATTTCACGGGAAAACCGCAAACATGGCAACCCTGGAACGGGTTCGCTTCATGCTGCTACAGTGTGGTAGCCAGGGTCCAAGACAGTGGAGAAGTTGAGCCTCACGCTTCAACACTCTTAAGAGTCTACCTTTAACCTAATAAAAACAGTTCTGTAGGAATGAGGTTTGTGCATCCTTTTATATTACCACAGCATATTGGCTATGTTTGGACTGCACATATTATTATTTTCAGAACATATTATATAAAAAACTTGAGATTTGATAACAAAATAAATGTTGCTGTATCACTTGTGAGGCACAGCTGAGCATAAATTGAAATAATTCACTTTTTTATTTTACTGGACTGATGGAACCAGCATCTGATAGTAAGTCTCAGCGGAGGGAGAGAGCAGCAGTAGAGATCTGTATATTATCAAGTCTCCACCCTAACAATGGGAGTTGTTGTCCCAAAGGTGGGAAGGCAGGTGACAAGTTTAGGTCCAAAATAAGCCCATAGAAACACATTGGGCTTATTTTGGACAGATTTGTCGAGAGTGAAACCTCTCGCTTCTCCTCTTCCTCTCTGGCAGCAGAGGGCCCACCTCTCACAGTCCCTGCTCTCTCCTTTCCTCCGGTAAAACTGACCAGAGAGAGGGGACATTGTCTTCCACCTGATGGCTAAACTTGAGTCGCACCGCATCATTTCTGCCTTATGCACAAATGTATTTTGTTCCTATGACCAGAAAAAGTTTAATATTCCTTGATATTAAAATAGATATGATGAGCTGCTAATAATAAAAACGCAGGGCTATCGATACACGTGGCTACTATCGATACACGTGGCTACTATCGATACACGTGGCTACTATCGATACACGTGGCTACTATCGATACACTTGGCTACTATCGATACACGTGGCTACTACACGTGGCTACTACACATGGCTACTATCGATACACGTGGCTACTACCGATACACGCGGCTACTATCGATACACGCGGCTACTATCGATACACGTGGCTACTACACGTAGCTACTATCGATACACGTGGCTACTATCGATACACGTGGCTACTACACGTGGCTACTATCGATACACGTGGCTACTACACGTGGCTACTATCGATACACGTGGCTACTACACGTGGCTACTACCGATACACGCGGCTACTACCGATACACGTGGCTACTATCGATACACGTGGCTACTACACGTGGCTACTACACGTGGCTACTACACGTGGCTACTATCGATACACGTGGCTACTACACGTGGCTACTATCGATACACGCGGCTACTATCGATACACGCGGCTACTATCGATACACGCGGCTACTATCGATACACGCGGCTACTATCGATACACGCGGCTACTATCGATACACGCGGCTACTATCGATACACGCGGCTACTATCGATAAACGCGGCTACTATCGATACACGCGGCTACTATCGATACACGCGGCTACTTATTCATTGCAGCTGCAGTGAGAGTGGAAGTAGGGAGAAGAGCGTTTTATGTTTTTAAAAGTGTTGAATAAAATCAGTGTTGACGTAAAAACATAAACTCATAAAAACAGAAGCTCTCTGATGTATTCTTTGACAGTCTCTCTCTCTGGTCATGGTTTTAAAAGCTGCCGATTGGCCAGCACAGTAGGCTCTCTTGATTTAGCCACAGCTCTCCTGGTCCGCCGGGTAGGTGGAGTTTGTCCCATCAGACAAATGAAATGGTTAAAAATGGGAACACTTTGCCTACCCAGCGTGCGCAGGGCTTCTGAATCATGAGCACTTCCGACAAGCTCGTAAGACAAATAAATACAAATGAATAGGAGCGCAAGGCTTTATCCTTGGCTTTTCTACAAATGGCACCCTATTCCCTACATGGTGCACTACTTTGGATCAGAGCCCTATATAGGGAATATGGTGCCATTTGGGATGTATCCTATGACAGTTATTTTTTTCTCCCCAATTTCCTGGTATCCAATTGGTAGTTACAGTCTTGTCTCATCGCTGCAACTCCCAGACGGACTCGGGAGAGGTGAAGGTCAAGGGCCATGACTCATCTGAAACACGACCCAACCATACTGCCCATTTAACCCAGAAGCATCAATGTGTCTGAGGAAACACTGCACACCTGGTGTCAGCGTGCATGCGCCCGGCCCACCACAGGGATCACCAGAGCATGATGGGACAAGAACATCCCTGCCGGGCCAAACCCTCCCCTAACTCGGACGACACTGGGCCAATTGTGCCCCGCACCATGGTTCTCCCGGTCGCGGCCGGCTGCGACAGAGCCTGGACTCGAACCAGAATCTCTAGTGGCACAGCTAGCACTGTGATGCACTGCCTCAGACCACTGCTCCACTCGGGAGGCCTACTTCCTATGACTGTTTATTGCCAAGTCACTATAATAAGGTTGAAGAATATGTGAGGTCACAAATGTTACTTGAATTACCCCTTCAAATGAAACACATACTGCATAAAGCTACAGACCTGAGTCATTTAATAGGTTATGAACTACTATTTGAACACAATCCAATGATGATGTACTGAATTGTGAACCTGTAACGACACATTGTGAGCATTTACATAACAGCTCTGCCAATCTGGATCATAATACAGGAGTTTTCATAGCAATATGAATACGTCTGCCAAAAGTGGACTTGTGGACATTTAGCTAGACTCAAAAGCAACAGCAATATAACACGATCTTTCAAAACACCAAACCATAGAGGCAAATTCTTTAAGAATGAAAGACATGAAACTGCATTTGAATAAACCTGACGTGGTTTTAGGAGAAACAAAAGGTGGCAAAGCGATGACTAAATCCTCATTGGGGTCACACGGTGAAAGCATACTGTGCTTACTGTGAAGCAGAATGATGCATCTTTGAATTCTACAAGGTTGATAGGTCATTCAAAAACAGCATTCTCTATTATTCATCCTCTACGAGCACACAGTGTTGTTTTATTGGTGCTAAGTTAATTCATGTTATCCCCGTGAGTGTTATGTTCAGACCAAAGCAACGCCCTAGAGAATGGTTGATGGGTAATATTCTGAAGGAGACATGACAGCAGCGTCAATGACTGTGCCTACGGTGTTATGAAAAACTATTGTGGGACGCAGTAGGCCTATGTTATAAAAGCTACTTTCGGCTCTTTAGGTTTGGAAAAAAGCTGCGACACATAACTGTGCCATTAACAACAGTTGTACAAAACGCACACAAAATTATAATGAATTAAAATATTAAAGAGAAATTCCACCACTTTTCAACCTGATACTCATCATCTCATACCCATACCAGGGTCTACATAATATTATGTGAAAATGGCGTGTTTCTACGATCTGTGGTTGAAAAGATAAGAAGAAAAGTCTTAAAATATCCTTCCCTAAGACATCCTCGAGTAGGATTTGTTTGGGGGGAAATTGTGATTTTGCAACGACTTTCTAGCCTGAGGGAAGCTATTTTCTTGCTCCCCGAGTCACCATGAATCTCATAGGGTTTAAAAATCAGTTTATTTTTATGTCTTACCTTTTTTCATCAGGTAGAACATTTTTACTTCATATTTGTTACTACAAAACATAGAAATGTGCCCTTTTCACATGTGGACACCAGTGGAGGCTCCTCGGAGGAGGAAGGGGAGGACTATTCTCCTCAGTGAATTTCAAAAAACTAAAAAGGGTAAAACATTTAAAAAGTTGTCCTTTTTAGAAAATAAATGACTAAATATATTCACATCACCAAATAATTGATTAAAACACACTGTTTTGCAAAGGTCCACAGTAGCCTCAACAGCACTCTGGGGGTAGCGCCATGGTGTAGCCGGAGGACAGCTAGCTTCCGTCCTCCTCCGGGTACATTGGCTTCAATACAAAACGTAGGAGGCTCATGGTTCTCAACCCATTCCATAGACTCACACAGTAATTATGACAACTTCCAGAGGACGTCCTCCAACCTATCAGAGCTCTTGCAGCATGAACTGTCATGTTGTCCACCCAATCAAAGGATCATAGAATGAATCTAGTACTGAAAGCATAAACTACAGCTAAGACTGCAATGCATAAAATGTTGTGAGTTGTTGACTCAAATTGAGAGAAAGACAATAGTTTAAGAGTTTTGAACAAATTAATTTCATCAAAAATTAAGGAGACGCAAGAGAGAGAGATTTGGTCATTGCTTTTCACTTTCAGTTTACATTAGCTAGCTGGCTATGACTATTCAACAACACTGGAACCCTTCCAAGTCAAGGTAAGCTTTTGGTTTGACTAATTCATTGCCACTTGGGCCTGCCGGTATAACTGCTAAACTGCTATACACTGTAACGTTACTGCATGATTGTAGCAGATTTACTAATGAGTTAGTTCTATTAGCTATGTTGACTATGACGTTACTTTAGCTAATACGGTGACAACAATGCAGGCTGTGTGAAGAAGTTATGATATGGTTTGGCTTAAAGTTTTTTTGCCTGATCTTATACAGTTGATGTGTTGTGCATTGAAGTCCACAAACATAGGGAAAAGGTGAGAGTAGAGCGCATAGATGCGAGAAGGTATACAACGTGGCTGCTATGAAAGTGAACTGTGTTTACGTGTGATAAGGGGTGTATTCATTCCGCCGATTGTGCTGAAAAACGTTTCCTAAACGGAAGAAACGGAACAAAACGGGGATAAACATACCCAAATTTGTCCAATAGAAACTAATTTGCAACTGTTGGACTAATAAATACACCCTTGACCTGGGTGTACCGACGTTGTAAACTTTAATTCATAGGCTAGGTTGTAGCAACCTCATGATAGGTATAGGGACAATTCTAGTATAATGTAGTAGCCTAAACCTATCGATATTACATTGAACTGGGTGAATGGAATATAAATGACAGTCATCCATTATGCTGTAATAGAAATAAGGCCATGCTCATGACAATTAAAATTGTTCTCCCTCATCATAAACGGCACCGACCGCCACTGGGGAACACTGGGATGGGGCTGGAGATAAGGAATGAGGTTGGAAAGTGATGACATTCTCCATTGAGCTTTCTTTTTTAGTCCAGGACTTAGGCTTAATGTGTCCAGGAAAACGTCCCTTAAAGATCGACAGCAAAAAACATTCAAGAATGATTTTAAGAATGTGATAGTGCTATTTGTAACTTCCACTAAACAACCCCACAGACAGACAATGTTTTGCATGTCAGCGGTCCAGCAGTACAAGTGACACTTTGATTCTTGAAAGTTCAATACCTTGAAAACTTGACTGCTGGCATGTAAAACATTAAGGGACTGCATTAATAGTGGACGAATGAAAAAAATACACAGATATTGTTTTTGAGTGTATTATTTCTTTAAACACAGCAGAGTCAGACAGACACATGACCACTACAGTATATCTATTACCAGTCCTTGGCGCTCTGATAACGACACGGTTGTTTTTAATTAATTATTAAACTCCTGTCTTTGGCCTAGAGTAGGTCTGGATGGGACAGACACTAACACAGGCCTAATAGGAGGGCCTTCTCAAATAATTTATGCTATTTCAGTCTACTAGTTGTCTGTATCTATGGTTACTTTAAATACATGGTATATACTCTCTTGCTATGTCTAATGTCATATCACTGACTGATGTCCCTACAGGTTCACAGTTCAACATATGTTTTCTTCCAATTGTTTATTGATCATGTAGAACTTTCTACTGTACTGTATGTAGATTCAGAGTTCAGATCTCTGGTAGGGACAAAGCCAATCATTGGAGTTCAGATCTGTAACCTCAGCTGTAGACATAGAGCAGCAGTAGCTCCTGGCAAGGTGGTAGGACACTGTCATTGCAAGTTAGAAACAACTCAGTACAGGCTGACTCATTATACAAAATGATATTAAACTGACAGGGACAAACGCTCTTGGGGCCTCGTACCATCAAATTCCAAAAGCATGATTCAGTTGGTTGGTGAAGCCATAGAAAGCAGAACTGAAGGCTCTGAGTACTGTTCATTTTGGTTAAGTGCTGTGCGATTCATGACAACATGGTTGACAGCCAGCATTACATCATCAACCCATCATGTTACTGTACATAACACCAGCCTGTGATTTATCATGTCAGCTATCTGTCATATTAATCATCAGGTTCACCAAGAGTCTACACAATTTATAGTTAATTAAATGCGCCCTTAAAGGTGGACTCAGCTAGATGACTTTGCATGCACTAAGTAAAGACATAGTGGGTCAATTTCCGCAACAACTAAGAGTGTTGAGGTGCGAGGCTAAACTTCTCTGCTGTTTTGGTCACATAGGGTGCCATTATAGCCTACATAGTTGGTCTATAGGCTGAGGCCTGGCAGGGACAGAGGGTGAGTGACCGGTAAAGGCCGGTCTGGGAGGGGTGGAGTGGCTGTGGGGTCAATGGGCTGGGTTTACATAAGCTTGGCTGTGCTTAATCCTCTGTAAGCCACAACCAGTCCCATGATGCCGTTTACTGTGGGCTGTACGCAGTATGTATGTAAAGATGTTATAAACCCTGCCTGTCTTTCGCAACGCAAGTAACAAAGCTGGTCATTTCTGTATAGAGCTATTGTCTATACAGCTTGTGGTCATTACTGCATGGTCTATTGAGTTAAGGGTCAGATAAGTTGAGGGGTTGAGGGTCAGATGAGTTGAGGGATTAAGTTGAGGGATTCAGATGAGTTGAGGGATTCAGATGAGTTAAGGGATTCATTTTCAAGCCTTATTTTTGTCGAGCAATTTTTGAGATTTGTGTCAACCTGACTGGTGTCTGGGGCTGCAGGTAGCCTAGAGGTTAGAGCATTGGGCCAGTAACCCAAAGATTGCTGGATCGAATCCCCGAAGCTGATAAGGTAAAAATATTTCGTTCTGCTTCTGGGCAAGGCAGTTAACCCACTGTTCCCCGGGCGCTGAAGATGTGGATGTCGATTGGGTTAAATGCCGAAGACATATTTCAGTTGAATACATTCAGTTGTACAACTGACTAGGTATCCACTTTCCCTTAAATGTGGTTTCTTCTCGATCACCAAGGTTTTCAAAAACTGAGAAGTGTGTTTAAAGCCAGAAGACTCATGAAGCAATAATGAGAGAATGCCTTTCTTGGAAATGTTCTTGTCACAGAGAATGAAATGTGCATTTCCTGTAATCAGAACAGGAAGCAACTATGCAGTCGCTTCCCTTGTCAGTATTTGAGTGCTTTTCTTCCTGTTCCTCGCTCCCCATCCCGCTCTGTAAAACGGAACAGCTCTTTTCATTAGGATAAAACACAGCAACAAGCATTATGACTCAACATTCTGAAAAAGCTGTTAGAAAGTAAATCCCTTAATCTAGAACTTTCACTGTTAGCAAAATCCTAACGCACAGTCAGACAGTGGGGTTGTGGCACAGGGTGGTTGTCTTACCAAATAATATCATAGGGAATTATTAAATGCAGAACATTTTAGGTCAAGCATAAGTGCATTGGTAAAAAAACCTTTATAAAAAAAGTTGATTGTTTGATTGGTTGACTAATTGATTGATGGTTGGATTGAAACGTATTAAATGGCGTAGCCCACTGGATTTTACAGTCCAGTGGTTCTCACCCATACACTCAGATGATCAAAAACCCAGCAGGACAATCCTAATGCATCTATGTTTAATCATCGTTTAAGAGTGGAAACTGGAGCTGATGATCATTGAATAGTATTCCCTGACGTGGTGTGTCTATAAATTCCTGTCTGCAAGGGCGTAGGAGCTGGGGGAGGACATGGGGGACATGTCCCCTCCAGTGTTAGAAGCAGGACTGAAAAACAGTGATTTTTTTTAAAGCCAAGAGAACACTTGCTAGCTACATAATTACTTGCACAATCAGTGTCTTAGTCTTCATCATAGAGTTAGCAAGTTCACAATGCCACCAGTCAAGAAGAGAGCAAAGATAGATGTGCAAAGGACTGTAAGTAAGGTTCTTGGCAACAGCCCACACCACCCCTGGCAAACTAGCTGGTCAATTTGAGTGCTTTCACTTCGATGCCTTTAATTTCATCACAGAGACTTTGGTTCATGAAGATGTGTTCCATTGTTAAGACTTTGTTTGGTATTATCAGTGACAACCATGAACAGAGGAAGAGGAAGGGAGAGAGAGGCCACAAACCAACAGGTACGATACTGAGAAGTGACTCTCCATGCTCATAAAGTTAATAGGCTGATGATCTGTCATAGTGTGAATCAATCTGAATGATTTTATATGATCTCTGATGAACAGGGTAGAAAATGAATCATATAGTAGCAGAGAATACAACATGGTAGTTTAATTAAATATATGCATATTAACAGTCACACTGGTATTCAGTATAGTATGAATGGCCCTGGTCTTTAGACTGATTGGACTGTTCCTGTGTAAGTGCCTCTCTGCAAGGCCCCCCATAGCAAAATGTCCCCCCCCACATGGTAGAGTCTATCCTACTGTACGCCCCGCCCCTACCTGTTTGAGGTGGTGGTTACCTGTGAGCATAAAGTCATGTTTTTGTAGCTCCTATGCCTTCCCTACATGCTTTCAGTTGTTTTTTGACATGCATTCCTGATTCAATTGTCAACTGCTCAAGGTAGTTTTCACAGCAATAGTGCCTTTAGTGATGATATAGGCCTACTGTTGTCATTTCAGCTCTGAGAAATGAGAATGCTCCCAATTTCATAGACAGGGACTAGGATAATAATAACCAGTTTTGTACCAGGCAGCGTTCAGTGGGTTGCATTCCAAATGGCACCCTATTCTCTATATTCTGCAGTGCACTACTTTTGGGTAAAAAGAAGTTCACTGCATAGGGAATATGATGCCATTTGGGATGCACCCCACTGAGAGTAGGTGTTTTAATCAAGTCTAGCAAGAGCATGCATAATCACAGCACATTGACTCGTGACTCAGGATGGAAGGTGTGTTAGCCCCATAAAATTACTTACTCTTACATTACACCCGTGTCTGAAATTACTTGTATTGTTTACTCAAACATGATTCAATCTCAACATCTTCCAATTGGAATTGCATGAGCTGAAGTCAATTATCCATTTGAGGTCAAGAGGAATTGGTTTTAGAGTTGAAGATGCACTATGCAGAAATAGCTCCCCCATTTTCTGGTTGCAAACATTCTAATGGTTTGCCTATTTTCAGTTTATGTGACAAAACAAGCAAGCATAGTGTAGAGAATCATTGTATTTTCAGTTGGTGTACAAAACTGAAAGTAAAAGACACAAAAACAAAACTTAAGAAGAAGAAGCATAGAAATAACGCTGTTACAGATACAGTTATCCTGAGTGTGTATTCCTTTTCTCTCGTACTCCCCTCACACTGTTATAGATACAGGTATCCTGAGTGTGTATTCCTTTTCTCTCCTTCTCCCCTCACACTGTTACAGATACAGGTATCCTGAGTGTGTATTCCTTTTCTCTCCTTCTCCCCTCACACTGTTACAGATACAGGTATCCTGAGTGTGTATTCCTTTTCTCTCCTTCTCCCCTCACACTGTTACAGATACAGGTATCCTGAGTGTGTATTCCTTTTCTCTCCTTCTCCCCTCACACTGTTATAGATACAGGTATCCTGAGTGTGTATTCCTTTTCTCTCCTTCTCCCCTCACACTGTTATAGATACAGGTATCCTGAGTGTGTATTCCTTTTCTCTCCTTCTCCCCTCACACTGTTATAGATACAGGTATCCTGAGTGTGTATTCCTTTTCTCTCCTTCTCCCCTCACACTGTTATAGATACAGGTATCCTGAGTGTGTATTCCTTTTCTCTCCTTCTCCCCTCACACTGTTATAGATACAGGTATCCTGAGTGTGTATTCCTTTCTCTCCTTCTCCCCTCACACTGTTATAGATACAGGTATCCTGAGTGTGTATTCCTTTTCTCTCCTTCTCCCTCACACTGTTACAGATACAGGTATCCTGAGTGTGTATTCCTTTTCTCTCCTTCTCCCCTCACACTGTTATAGATACAGGTATCCTGAGTGTGTATTCCTTTTCTCTCCTTCTCCCTCACACTGTTATAGATACAGGTATCCTGAGTGTGTATTCCTTTTCTCTCCTTCTCCCCTCACACTGTTATAGATACAGGTATCCTGAGTGTGTATTCCTTTTCTCTCCTTCTCCCCTCACACTGTTATAGATACAGGTATCCTGAGTGTGTATTCCTTTTCTCTCCTTCTCCCCTCACACTGTTACAGATACAGGTATCCTGAGTGTGTATTCCTTTTCTCTCCTTCTCCCCTCACACTGTTATAGATACAGGTATCCTGAGTGTGTATTCCTTTTCTCTCCTTCTCCCCTCACACTGTTATAGATACAGGTATCCTGAGTGTGTATTCCTTTTCTCTCCTTCTCCCCTCACACTGTTATAGATACAGGTATCCTGAGTGTGTATTCCTTTTCTCTCCTTCTCCCCTCACACTGTTATAGATACAGGTATCCTGAGTGTGTATTCCTTTTCTCCTTCTCCCCTCACACTGTTATAGATACAGGTATCCTGAGTGTGTATTCCTTTTCTCTCCTTCTCCCCTCACACTGTTATAGATACAGGTATCCTGAGTGTGTATTCCTTTTCTCTCCTTCTCCCCTCACACTGTTATAGATACAGGTATCCTGAGTGTGTATTCCTTTTCTCTCCTTCTCCCCTCACACTGTTATAGATACAGGTATCCTGAGTGTGTATTCCTTTTCTCTCCTTCTCCCCTCACACTGTTATAGATACAGGTATCCTGAGTGTGTATTCCTTTTCTCTCCTTCTCCCCTCACACTGTTATAGATACAGGTATCCTGAGTGTGTATTCCTTTTCTCCCTTCTCCCCTCACACTGTTATAGATACAGGTATCCTGAGTGTGTATTCCTTTTCTCTCCTTCTCCCCTCACACTGTTATAGATACAGGTATCCTGAGTGTGTATTCCTTTTCTCTCCTTCTCCCCTCACACTGTTATAGATACAGGTATCCTGAGTGTGTATTCCTTTTCTCTCCTTCTCCCCTCACACTGTTATAGATACAGGTATCCTGAGTGTGTATTCCTTTTCTCTCCTTCTCCCCTCACACTGTTACAGATACAGGTATCCTGAGTGTGTATTCCTTTTCTCTCCTTCTCCCCTCACACTGTTATAGATACAGGTATCCTGAGTGTGTATTCCTTTTCTCTCCTTCTCCCCTCACACTGTTATAGATACAGGTATCCTGAGTGTGTATTCCTTTTCTCCCCTCACACTGTTACAGATACAGGTATCCTGAGTGTGTATTCCTTTTCTCTCCTTCTCCCCTCACATTGTTACCTTTTCACTATTATGATTTGCATGAGTTATGTTACGGGTCTCGTTTCCATCCCCCCTAGACTGCAGGGCCAAAGGGATTCGTAACAAACGCACATAGAATAGATATACTCTATCCCTCCCCTTCCCTCAGGACCTGAGCCCTAGAACCATGCCTCAGCACTACCTGGCCTGATGACTCCTGGCTGTCCCCAGTCCACCTTGTCGTGCAGCTGCTCCCGTTTCGACTGTTCTGCCTGCGGCTATGGAACCCTGACCTGTTCACCGGACGTGCTACCTTGTCCAGGACCTGCTTTTTTCCACCCTCTCTCTCTCTCCCCATCTCCCTCTCCCTCCCTCTCTAACGCACCTGCTGTCTCGACCTCTGAATGCTCAGCTATGAAAAGCCAACTGACATTTACTCATGAGGTGCTGACCTGTTGCACCCAATACAACCACTGTGATTATTATTTGACCCTGCTGGTCATCTATGAACATTTGAACATCTTGAAGAACGATCTGGCCTTAATGTCCATGTACTCTTATAATGTCCACCTGGTACAGCCAGAAAAGACAACCCCGCCAGAGCCTGGTTCCTCTCTAGGTTTCTTCCTAGGTTTCTGCCTTTCTAGGGAGTTTTTCCTAACCAACGTGCTTCTACATCTGCATTGCTTGTTGTTTGGAGTTTTAGGCTGCGTTTCTGTATAAGCACTTTGTGACATCTGCTGATGTAAAAACGGCTTCATAAATCAAATGTGATTGATTGATTGACTTGCTTTCAATGAGAATGATAGATTGATAACACACATTTCCAAAAGTTACATATTGCAGCTTTAAGCTGAGAGAGGGTATAACTGTTGAATGAGAGTTATTTAAATGACTAAAATTATTATTTTTTAATTGTAAAGACTACATTATGTATCTTATACTTGAATGGTAACGATGCTTGCAATGATGACTTCTGTTAACAGACCCCTATCTGAACTATCCACTAACCATAACTCTACAGTGGCAAATTGTTGTGTATCAAGAGTTGCAGTAGTTTGTTGACAGTTTGAGTAGCCCAGCTAAAGACCATCTATAGCACGTGTCAAACTCATCCCACTGAGGGCCAAGTGTCTGAGGGTGTCCGCTCCACCCTTGTCCTTGATTGATGAATTAAGGTCACTGATTAGTAATGAATTCCCCTCACCTGGTTGTCTAGGTCTTAATTGAAAGGAATAACCAAAAACCAGCAGACACGAGGCTGTCCATGGAATGAGTTTGACATCCCTGATCTATAGGGACTATCCAATTGAAGTGTGACTGTGACCAAGGTCTGTCTGCCCTTGTGGTGCTTGTCTTGACCTTGAGTCTTGAGTTCCTTAGTGGAACCGGGGCAATGCCATGGCATGGGGTGCATGTAGAAAAGAAATAACCAATGACTGAAACAAACACATACTGTGCAAGTTCCATGCATGTCACATGTTCAGCTGTTGGCTACCTTGATGCATTATGCAGCCCGATTGCTGTGGATGGATATTATCTCTATAAAGAGTGGCAGGCCAGATGGCTATAGTTAGGGCGAATTAGTGTTTAAGGCAGGCAGACAGACAGACAGGCAGACAGGCAGGCAGACAGGCAGGCAGACAGACAGACAGGCAGACAGACAGGCAGACAGACAGACAGACAGAGATGAGTAATGTGTATGCAGGCAGACATCATTCATTCCATTCCCCAGCGAATGCATTCCAGAGATAACTTTCTATCCAGTCTCCCACCATGAATTATTGAACTAACATTAAAATAATAGGGGGATTGCATCATTGCACATTATGTTACCATTGTAATACAAGCACATGTTCACGTGTCACATGTACGTGTGTAGTAACATGTATAATGTTATTATGTCCCTGTTCCTGTGTCATCCTTTTTACAGCTTATACTTCAAAAACTAGCCTACTTCGAGGCTGCTGGACAATTATATACAGTACTAGTATGGCTACTGTACAGGCTATAGCATAAACTATCATCTCTTCAAAAACAATGACAGCCTCGCTCATCGAACAACTTAATACCGCGCGCGGCATTTTGAAGAATACACGTATTAAATATATATTTTTAGTGTACCAAAGGTGGTGGTTCAATGTTCAATGTCAAGACTGGTAGTTACTCTTTTAACTGGTAATGCAGGTATTTGCGTGCGTACACTGTTCTGCTGAAGCATCGTTTCAGCTGTTCTCTCAAAGCTTTGCGAGGGGTTGTATATAACATGTTTATTAGTGAACAACATGTCAATGCATGAATATACATTACTTGCGGGAATACATATATTTCCATGTATAAAATGTAACTCTTCAAAATATAAGCCGGTGCGTGCATCGTTTCAAAAACATCACACGCGATAGCCTACGCGTCAGTCCCACAATAAAACCGTTACTTACTTTCAGAAGGGATCTCTTGCAATGACCTGGGTTCAGTTGTTTACAAACATTCTCAGTCGGTGTGAAACAGAATTCAGTCTTAATTTTTCTGCAAGCGTGCAGCATCATAGCAGAAAGTGGGAACAGCTGAGACATGCGGAGTCATTTGACCCTCTCGTTATAGAAACTACCATCATGAAGAGGAGCAGGGGAGGATCGGATCAAACCAACGCCGACACAAACCTACTCTATAACAACGGGAGGGATGCATCGAGGCGTTGGAGGAGAGCGATATTGCAAATTGGTTGTGACGAAGCGGATTGGATAGGAGGGGAAATGACAACACTTCAGTTGTTCATCATACCAATGCAGTAGCGACCTATACATTTATCAGACTATGAGACAGGAGAGCTGATGTCTGTGTGAAGGGCTATAGAGCAGACAGTCAGTGGTTCTCAATTCAGAGAAAAAAAACAAGGGTTCTAGTGATGGATGGAGGGAGAGATGGAGGCACGAGGAAAGGGGGCAGGATGGCGCATGCCATGGACAGCCAGGCCCTAGTGTGTTGGCAGCTTGGCAGCTTTCCTTCTGGGACACAGCAGAGGACTGTTCTGTCACTGTCACTACCACAAAGCTGTCTCAAAGATGTCAGTGAGGTAGTTACTCAGAGCAGTAAGCACAACAACATTGCTGTGTCACTGGGCTACTGGCTGTCTGTCTCTTGCTGTTATTAATGCTGTAGACAACCAGAAGTGTATACCATAATGCTGAACATAAGAGTATAGGAATATCCATCCAGGACCTCTATACCAGGTGGTGTCAGAGGAAGGCCCTCAAATGACTCCACCTAGGTCATAGACTCTTCTCTCTGCTACTGCACGGCAAGGGGTACCAATGGACCAAGTCTGGAACAAACAGGACCCTGAACAGCTTCTACCCCCAAGCCATACGACTACTAAATAGTCAACCAAATAGCCACCCAGACTATCTTCTTTGACCCCCTTTGCTCTAACTCTTTTGACTCATCACATACTGTCATGCAGGTGAAAGAGGACCCAAAAGCGACTTAACAGAAACAGAGTTTATTCAAGTCCAAACAGGGAATAACAGAAATCCTCTAGTCTGTAGAGGGGAATAACAGGAGAAGCGGCCACAGACTGCAGGTCGCTTCGGGTAGGCGCAGGCCGTAGTTGACAGAGACACCTGCTCACACGCAGCATCTGATGAAGGCAAAAAACACGACAGGACAGGGCGATACACAATCACAGCAAAAACACGACAGGACAGGGCGATACACAATCACAGCACGGTGAATTCTAAACAAGGAACCGACAGGACAGGAACGGAACACAAAGGAATAAATAGGGACTCCAATCAGGGGAAAGGATCGGGAACAGGTGTGGGAAGACTAAATGATGATTAGGGGAATAGGAACAGCTGGGAGCAGGAACGGAACGATAGAGAGAAGAGAGAGCGAGAGAGTGAGAGAGGAGGGGGAGAGAGAGGATAGAAAGAGGGAAAGAACCTAATAAGACCAGCAGAGGGAAACGAATAGAATGGGGAGCACAGGGACAAGACATGATAATAAATGACAAACATGACAGTACCCCCCACTCACCGAGCGCCTCCTGGCGCACTCGAGGAGGAATCCTGGCGGCAACGGAGGAAATCATCGATGAGTGAACGGTCCAGCACGTCCCGAGACGGAACCCAACTCCTCTCCTCAGGACCGTAACCCTCCCAATCCACTAAGTATTGGTGACCCCGTCCCCGAGAACGCATGTCCATGATCTTATGTACCTTGTAAATAGGTGCGCTCTCGACAAGGACGGGAGGGGGGAGGGAAGACGAACGGGGGTGCGAAGAAAGGGCTTAACACAGGAGACATGGAAGACAGGATGGACGCGACGAAGATGTCGCGGAAGAAGCAGTCGCACAGCGACAGGATTGACGACCTGGGAGACACGGAACGGACCAATGAACCGCGGAGTCAACTTACGAGAAGCTGTCGTAAGAGGAAGGTTGCGAGTGGAAAGCCACACTCTCTGGCCGCAACAATACCTTGGACTCTTAATCCTGCGTTTATTGGCGGCTCTCACCGTCTGTGCCCTGTAACGGCAAAGTGCAGACCTCACCCTCCTCCAGGTGCGCTCACAACGTTGGACAAACGCTTGAGCGGAGGGAACGCTGGACTCGGCAAGCTGGGATGAGAACAGAGGAGGCTGGTAACCCAGACTACTCTGAAACGGAGATAACCCGGTAGCAGACGAAGGAAGCGACCAGAGCGTATTCTGCCCAGGGGAGCTGTTCTGCCCAAGACGCAGGGTTTCTGAAAGAAAGGCTGCGTAGTATGCGACCAATCGTCTGATTGGCCCTCTCTGCTTGACCGTTAGACTGGGGATGAAACCCGGAAGAGAGACTGACGGACGCACCAATCAAACGACAGAACTCCCTCCAAAACTGTGACGTGAATTGCGGGCCTCTGTCTGAAACGGCGTCTAACGGAAGGCCATGAATTCTGAATACATTCTCAATAATGATTTGTGCCGTCTCCTTAGCGGAAGGAAGTTTAGCGAGGGAATGAAATGTGCCGCCTTAGAGAACCTATCGACAACCGTAAGAATCACAGTCTTCCCCGCAGACAAAGGCAGACCGGTAATGAAGTCTAAGGCGATGTGAGACCATGGTCGAGAAGGAATGGGGAGCGGTCTGAGACGACCGGCAGGAGGAGAGTTACCCGACTTAGTCTGCGCGCAGTCCGAACAAGCAGCCACGAAACGGCGCGTGTCACGCTCCTGAGTCGGCCACCAAAAGCGCTGGCGAATAGACGCAAGAGTGCCTCGAACACCGGGATGACCAGCTAACTTGGCAGAGTGAGCCCACTGAAGAACAGCCAGACGAGTGGAAACAGGAACGAAAAGGAGGTTACTAGGACAAGCGCGCGGCGACGCAGTGTGCGTGAGTGCTTGCTTAACCTGTCTTTCAATTCCCCAGACTGTTAACCCGACAACACGCCCATAAGGAAGAATCCCCTCGGGATCAGTAGAAGCCACAGAAGAACTAAACAGACGGGATAAGGCATCAGGCTTGGTGTTCTTGCTACCCGGACGGTAAGAAATCACAAACTCGAAACGAGCGAAAAACAACGCCCAACGAGCTTGACGGGCATTAAGTCGTTTGGCAGAACGGATGTACTCAAGGTTCTTATGGTCTGTCCAAACGACAAAAGGAACGGTCGCCCCCTCCAACCACTGTCGCCATTCGCCTAGGGCTAAGCGGATGGCGAGCAGTTCACGGTTACCCACATCATAGTTGCGCTCAGATGGCGACAGGCGATGAGAAAAATAAGCGCAAGGATGAACCTTATCGTCAGACTGGAAGCGCTGGGATAGAATGGCTCCCACACCTACCTCTGAAGCGTCAACCTCGACAATGAATTGTCTAGTGACGTCAGGAGTAACGAGGATAGGAGCGGACGTAAAACGTTCTTTTAGAAGATCAAAAGCTCCCTGGGCGGAACCGGACCACTTAAAACACGTCTTGACAGAAGTAAGAGCTGTGAGAGGGGCAGCAACTTGACCGAAATTACGAATGAAACGCCGATAGAAATTAGCGAAACCTAAAAAGCGCTGCAACTCGACACGTGACCTTGGAACGGGCCAATCACTGACAGCTTGGACCTTAGCGGAATCCATCTGAATGCCTTCAGCGGAAATAACGGAACCGAGAAAAGTAACGGAGGAGACATGAAAAGAGCACTTCTCAGCCTTTACGTAGAGACAATTCTCTAAAAGGCGCTGTAGAACACGTCGAACGTGCTGAACATGAATCTCGAGTGACGGAGAAAAAATCAGGATATCGTCAAGATAGACAAAAACAAAGATGTTCAGCATGTCTCTCAGAACATCATTAACTAATGCCTGAAAAACAGCTGGCGCATTGGCGAGACCGAACGGCAGAACCCGGTACTCAAAATGCCCTAACGGAGTGTTAAACGCCGTTTTCCACTCGTCCCCCTCTCTGATGCGCACGAGATGGTAAGCGTTACGAAGGTCCAACTTAGTAAAGCACCTGGCTCCCTGCAGAATCTCGAAGGCTGATGACATAAGGGGAAGCGGATAACGATTCTTAACCGTTATGTCATTCAGCCCTCGATAATCACGCAGGGGCGCAGAGTACCGTCCTTCTTCTTAACAAAAAGAACCCCGCCCCGGCCGGAGAGGAAGAAGGCACTATGGTACCGGCGTCAAGAGACACAGACAAATAATCCTCGAGAGCCTTACGTTCGGGAGCCGACAGAGAGTATAGTCTACCTCGAGGAGGAGTGGTCCCCGGAAGGAGATCAATACTACAATCATACGACCGGTGAGGAGGAAGGGAGTTGGCTCGGGACCGACTGAAGACCGTGCGCAGATCATGATATTCCTCCGGCACTCCTGTCAAATCGCCAGGTTCCTCCTGAGAAGTAGGGACAGAAGAAACGGGAGGGATGGCAGACATTAAACACTTCACATGACAAGAAACGTTCCAGGATAGGATAGAATTACTAGACCAATTAATAGAAGGATTATGACATACTAGCCAGGGATGACCCAAAACAACAGGTGTAAACGGTGAACGGAAAATCAAAAAAGAAATAGTCTCACTGTGGTTACCAGATACTGTGAGGGTTAAAGGTAGTGTCTCAAATCTGATACTGGGAAGATGACTACCATCTAAGGCGAACATGGGCGTAGGCTTCTCTAACTCTCTGAAAGGAATGTCATGTTTCCGAACCCATGCTTCGTCCATGAAACAACCCTCAGCCCCAGAGTCTATCAAGGCACTACATGTAGCACCCGAACCGGTCCAGCGTAGATGGACCGACAAAGTAGTACAGGATTTTGATGGAGAGACTTGAGTAGTTGCGCTCACCTGTAGCCCTCCGCTTACAGATGAGCTCTGGCTTTTACTGGACATGAATTAACAAAATGTCCAGCAACTCCGCAATAGAGGCACAGGCGGTTGGTGATCCTCCGTTCCCTCTCCTTAGTCGAGATGCGAATCCCTCCCAGCTGCATGGGCTCAGTCTCAAAGCCAGAGGAGGGAGATGGTTGCGATGCGGAGCAGGGAAACACCGTTGATGCGAGCTCTCTTCCACGAGCCCGGTGACGAAGATCTACCCGTCGTTCTATGCGGATGGCGAGAGCAATCAAAGAGTCCACATCTGAAGGAACCTCCCGGGAGAGAATCTCATCCTTAACCACTGCGTGGAGTCCCTCCAGAAAACGAGCGAGCAGCGCCGGCTCGTTCCACTCACTAGAGGCAGCAAGAGTGCGAAACTCAATAGAATAATCCGTTATGGACCGTTCACCTTGGCATAAGGAAGCCAGGGCCCTAGGGCCCAAAAACTGAACGGTCAAAAACCCGAATCATCTCCTCTTTAAAGTTCTGGAACTTGTTAGAGCAATCAGCCCTTGCCTCCCAGATAGCTGTGCCCCATTCTCGAGCCCGGCCAGTAAGGAGTGAAATGACGTAAGCAACCCGAGCTCTCTCTCTAGAGTATGTGTTGGGTTGGAGAGAGAACACAATCTCACACTGCGTGAGAAAGGAGCGGCACTCAGTGGGCTGCCCGGAGTAGCAAGGTGGGTTATTAACCCTAGGTTCTGGAGGCTCGGCAGGCCAGGAAGTAACAGGTGGCACGAGCCGTAGACTCTGGAACTGTCCAGAGAGGTCGGAAACCTGAGCGGCCAGGTTCTCCACGGCATGGCGAGCAGCAGACAATTCCTGCTCGTGTCTGCCGAGCATGGCTCCTTGGATCTCGACGGCAGTGTAACGAGCGTCTGAAGTCGCTGGGTCCATTCCTTGGTCGGTTCCTTCTGTCATGCAGGTGAAAGAGGACCCAAAAGCGACTTAACAGAAACAGAGTTTATTCAAGTCCAAACAGGGAATAACAGAAATCCTCTAGTCTGTAGAGGGGAATAACAGGAGAAGCGGCCACAGACTGCAGGTCGCTTCGGGTAGGCGCAGGCCGTAGTTGACAGAGACACCTGCTCACACGCAGCATCTGATGAAGGCAAAAAACACGACAGGACAGGGCGATACACAATCACAGCAAAAACACGACAGGACAGGGCGATACACAATCACAGCACGGTGAATTCTAAACAAGGAACCGACAGGACAGGAACGGAACACAAAGGAATAAATAGGGACTCCAATCAGGGGAAAGGATCGGGAACAGGTGTGGGAAGACTAAATGATGATTAGGGGAATAGGAACAGCTGGGAGCAGGAACGGAACGATAGAGAGAAGAGAGAGCGAGAGAGTGAGAGAGGGAGGGGGAGAGAGAGGGATAGAAAGAGGGAAAGAACCTAATAAGACCAGCAGAGGGAAACGAATAGAATGGGGAGCACAGGGACAAGACATGATAATAAATGACAAACATGACACATACACTGCTGCTACTGCTTATTATCTATCCTGTTGCCTAGTGACCTAACCCCTACCTACACATATCTACAGTACCCCGTACCCCTGCACATCGACTCAGTACTGGTACCCTGTGTATATAACCAAGTTATCGTTACTCGTTGTGATTCATTCCTCGTGTTGTCTTTCTATTACTATTTGTTATTGTTGTGAAGGGCCAGTAACTAAGCATTTCACTGTTAGTCTCCACCTGTTGGTTACGAAGCATGTGACAAAAACATTTTGGTTTGATATCATATGACACAGTCAGAGAGACTATGAGTATTATCAGTAGGGCTATTAATATTGATCTGAACTGAATAACCCATGATAACCCAAGACGATACTTGACAGACATGTAGCACTACTGTAGTATGTGTTGTCCATTACATGAAGGGGACATGTTTATTGCCTTGGGGCTGCTGCTTGTCATGCAATTAAGACCCACTACACTTTGCAAAACATACACAACACATATGCCAACATTACACATGCAGGCACTAATCCACATCACAATCAATGATTAAATTCATCTCATCGAAAAACAATAGACATTTCAGTCATACAATCTACTACTAATTTACTTTAACAAGGTTGATTGTCAGAAGTCGGTGTGGGTCCTTTCCATCATTAGCTCGCTACAGTCTAGTCTACCTGGTTGCCATGGTGATCCCTCCGGCTCTGGTGGGGTCAGCTCTTAGCTGTACTGACACCCTGTAATTGACTTTGCTGGATCTAATGAGAATTGCAGGCAGGCAGGGTGCTAGCATGCAGTGTTCACAGAGAGCCAGGACCAAGGGAATGATAAGGGTTTAATTAATACAAATTGCACTGAGATGTTCTTGAATAAACCATATTAATCAACTGGCCTTGGCTGGATGGAAATGAAATAATATAGAATAGGAAGTAATACAATAGCTTGTCCTCTGAGGAGGAAATGATTTTCTACAACCTTATACATAACACACAAACAAACCAACATTACCATCACTCAGACATTTTCAGTTTCATGTCTCATTGTTGTGAGATACGGGAAAAGAGCTTGAACTGCACATTTAATAGCCTGGATGACAACATATTTTACAACATCATTTTCGTGTTGGGTAGTACTAGGTAAAAAATGTATTAGAATATTATGACTTACCTGGTTAAATAAATGAAAAACATTATAGTATCAGGTTTCAGGTAAGACCCAAGTGCAGACTGTGTTGAAGTAACAATGTTTATTGCAACAACAGGGGCAGACAAACAACAGATCAAGGCAGGCAGAGGTCGATAATCCAGAGTAGTGGGGCAAAGGTACAGGATGGTAGGCAGGCTCAGGTCAGGCAGAGGTCGGTAATCCAGAGTAGTGGGGCAAAGGTACAGGATGGTAGGCAGGCCCAGGTCAGGCAGAGGTCGGTAATCCAGAGTAGAGGCAAAGGTACAGGATGGTAGGCAGGCCCAGGTCAGGCAGAGGTCGGTAATCCAGAGTAGAGGCAAAGGTACAGGACCGCAGGCAGGCCCAGGTCAGGCAGAGGTCAGTAATCCAGAGTAGAGGCAAAGGTACAGGACCGCAGGCAGGCCCAGGTCAGGCAGAGGTCGGTAATCCAGAGTAGAGGCAAAGGTACAGGACCGCAGGCAGGCCCAGGTCAGGCAGAGGTCAGTAATCCAGAGTAGAGGCAAAGGTACAGGACCACAGGCAGGCCCAGGTCAGGCAGAGGTCGGTAATCCAGAGTAGAGGCAAAGGTACAGGATGGTAGGCAGGCCCAGGTCAGGCAGAGGTCGGTAATCCAGAGTAGTGGGGCAAAGGTACAGGATGGTAGGCAGGCCCAGGTCAGGCAGAGGTCGGTAATCCAGAGTAGTGGGGCAAAGGTACAGGACCACAGGCAGGCCCAGGTCAGGCAGAGGTCGGTAATCCAGAGTAGTGGGGCAAAGGTACAGGATGGTAGGCAGGCCCAGGTCAGGCAGAGGTCGGTAATCCAGAGTAGTGGGGCAAAGGTACAGGACCACAGGCAGGCCCAGGTCAGGCAGAGGTCGGTAATCCAGAGTAGAGGCAAAGGTACAGGACCACAGGCAGGCCCAGGTCAGGCAGAGGTCGGTAATCCAGAGTAGTGGGGCAAAGGTACAGGACCACAGGCAGGCCCAGGTCAGGCAGAGGTCGGTAATCCAGAGTAGTGGGGCAAAGGTACAGGACCACAGGCAGGCCCAGGTCAGGCAGAGGTCGGTAATCCAGAGTAGTGGGGCAAAGGTACAGGACCACAGGCAGGCCCAGGTCAGGCAGAGTGATCAGGCAGGCGGACTCGGAGTCAGGACAGGCAGGGGTCAAAACTAGGAGGGCGAGAAAAGAGAGACTGGAGAAAGCAGCAGATGATACATAAAACGCTGGTAGGCTTGAACAAACAATACGAACTGGCAACAGACAGACAGAAAACACAGGTATAAATACCCAGGGGATAAGTGAGGAAGATGGGCGACACCTGGAGGGGGCTGGGGACAAGCACAAGGACAGGTGAAACAGATCAGGGCGTGACGTAAAGTACATATCAGAGAGAGAGCACTATTGACAGGAGTACTCAACACATGGAAGGTATGTAAATAATGGCACATTTAACTTAATGCTTTAAAAAAGATATTCATGTTTATTGAGCAGTGTTCATGTAATTTTAACTACTCAGATTGACTTGAAATAGGTGGTATAGCCTCTGCCCCTTAACCCTCTGAAGATGATTCAGTCTCCAGGTACAACACAGGCACTAAGTATCAGCCAATCCTCTTTGGCCTTGACTCCCTCATATCATGGGGACCAGAATAAGACAAATCACCAAAGATCTACTAGCTTCATAAAGAATAAATCAATGTGTTCAATGTGTTGTAGATGCAAACACTGAAGCATTGGACCATTTACTTCACATTTCATCCTAGGAGAAGTGCGAGATCAGACTCTCTTCTGCCTTCTGCCTATCCAGTATGACAGTGTGAGCCAATGTATCAGACTGAGGTGAATACAGGATCAAATGAATGAAGTCAAGCCAGTGGGGTGGGAGATATGAACACCAGCCCATCCATCCCTGGGAATGCCGTGTAGACAGACAGATGTTGGTGCCCTGCGATGGCCTCTGTGATATAAACATGCTGCTGGCAGCGGATATGTTTCCCTGTTAACCTGCTTCATCTACCCAATACAGAACAGATAAGGACAACAGGAAATGGGTTTTCATGGTTTCTCCCATGCTATCTCAATTACTGCCTGATTTCATGGAGCTGCCCTGTGGATGTGTAGAAATGTAATGTAATGTTAGGGCTTCATTTGCCCATTCACCTCACATTTTAATTAGAAATCCCTTATCAATGTTCAAGATTGAGTTTAATCAAATATTTTGACTACAGAATGTGTATCCCAGCTAGCACATTTGGTTCCTTGGAATTTGTGGGAATGTACGTTTTTGGTTTCCCATTGGTTCTGAGAACTAAGTCATATGTTTCCTGATCGGTAAAACAAAAGTTTTTTAAATGTTCTGAGATGGAAGTGAACATTTCACCTGTTCTGGGAACATTCATTTTTAGGTTGCAGGGAGGTTCTGAGAACATTTTACTATGGTTCTCTGAAAGTTATCCAGGGAGGTTTTATTAATGTTCTGAGATTGAAAATTATAGGTTATTTAGAGGTTTTTGAATAACATCCTTAAATCCTTTACTAAATCTTTCAATAAGACTGCTAGCTTAGGTTAACTGTTTTGAACTCCAAGCACAGATAGGACACAAATTAATTTGATAGGCATTAATCATGCAAACACATGTAGTTTTTATTGTGGCACTGTCATGTTTTGTCTTATATTGTCTTGTCATTTTGCTTTTCCCTCTGTTCGTTTTCCCCCTGCTGTTCTTTTTAGGTTCGTTCCCCTTTTTCTCTCTCCCTTCCTCTCTCTCTTCTCTCTATCGTTCCGTTCCTGCTCCCAGCTGTTCCTATTCCCCTAATCAATCATTTAGTCTTCCCACACCTGTTCCCTATCTTTTTCCCTGATTAGAGTCCCTATTTCTCCCCTTGTTTTCCGTTTCTGCCCTGTCGGATCCTTGTCTATTGTTCACCGTGCTGTGTCTGTGTATCGCCCTGTCGTGTCGTGTTTCCCTCAGATGCTGCGTGGTGAGCAGGTGTCTGAGTCTGCTACGTTCAAGTGCCTTTCCGAGGCAACCTGCAGTTCATGATCGAGTCTCCAGTCTGTTCTCGTCATTACGAGTGGAATTGTGCTTTATGATTGTATATTTACTTTACTGGATTAAAGACTCTGTTTTCGCCAAGTCGCTTTTGGGTCCTCATTCACCTGCATAACAGGCACGACGTCAATTAGATTTAACCTATGATCATCTGTTCTCTATCCATGGAATTAATCCACTGCGCCACCAGGATGGAGTAAGCATGCAATGTTTTTTAACTCATACATTGTATTCTGTTCAAACAGACCCAATTTCAAAGGAAACCAGCACTCATTAAGATTAGGTGTGACCAATTAGTGGGTATGGCCAACACACCTGAACACACTTAACAAGATAGAGGATAGAGAGTTTTGTTGATGCTGAAAATGGAATGTATGTTTTTAAATCATCTCTGAACATTATTACTGTTTTCTTGTGGTTTTTATGGAAAGTTTTCATAATGTTCTGAGAAAATTACTTTAAATATATTCATGAGGAAACTTGGAGAACTTTATGCTGAAGTATTGAAATTTCCACAGAAGAACGTTGTTTCTTAACGTTCTTGGAATAATTTGAGTACATTGCTTTAAATAGAACCATGAGGAAACCTGTAGAAACGTTATGCTGAAGTATTGACAATTCCACAGAAGAATGTTATTTCTTAACGTTCTCTGAATAATTTAAGAACATTCCCAATGTCAAACCAGTTGGAGAATGTTTCTAGAACATTACCAAAAATGACATGAAATGAACTTTTAGGAAACGCTTAGAAGTAATGAAATACCAATAAAATAACTTGTGTGCTAAGAATGTTACTGTCATGTTTGTCATTTATTATCATGTCTTGTCCCTGTGCTCCCCATTCTATTCGTTTCCCTCTGCTGGTCTTATTTGGTTCTTTCCCTCTTTCTATCCCTCTCTCTCCCCCTCCCTCTCTCACTCTCTCGCTCTCTCTTCTCTCTATCGTTCCGTTCCTGCTCCCAGCTGTTCCTATTCCCCTAATCATCATTTAGTCTTCCCACACCTGTTCCCGATCCTTTCCCCTGATTAGAGTCCCTATTTATTCCTTTGTGTTCCGTTCCTGTCCCGTCGGTTCCTTGTTTAGTATTCACCATGCTGTGATTGCGTATCGCCCTGTCCTGTCGTGTTTTTGCTGTGATTGTGTATCGCCCTGTCCTGTCGTGTTTTTTGCCTTCATCAGATGCTGCGTGTGAGCAGGTGTCTCTGTCAACTACGGCCTGTGCCTACCCGAAGCGACCTGCAGTCTGTGGCCGCTTCTCCTGTTATTCCCCTCTACAGACTAGAGGATTTCTGTTATTCCCTGTTTGGACTTGAATAAACTCTGTTTCTGTTAAGTCGCTTTTGGGTCCTCTTTCACCTGCATGACAGAAGGAACCGACCAAGGAATGGACCCAGCGACTTCAGACGCTCGTTACACTGCCGTCGAGATCCAAGGAGCCATGCTCGGCAGACACGAGCAGGAATTGTCTGCTGCTCGCCATGCCGTGGAGAACCTGGCCGCTCAGGTTTCCGACCTCTCTGGACAGTTCCAGAGTCTACGGCTCGTGCCACCTGTTACTTCCTGGCCTGCCGAGCCTCCAGAACCTAGGGTTAATAACCCACCTTGCTACTCCGGGCAGCCCACTGAGTGCCGCTCCTTTCTCACGCAGTGTGAGATTGTGTTCTCTCTCCAACCCAACACATACTCTAGAGAGAGAGCTCGGGTTGCTTACGTCATTTCACTCCTTACTGGCCGGGCTCGAGAATGGGGCACAGCTATCTGGGAGGCAAGGGCTGATTGCTCTAACAAGTTCCAGAACTTTAAAGAGGAGATGATTCGGGTTTTTGACCGTTCAGTTTTTGGGGGAGGCTTCTAGGGCCCTGGCTTCCTTATGCCAAGGTGAACGGTCCATAACGGATTATTCTATTGAGTTTCGCACTCTTGCTGCCTCTAGTGAGTGGAACGAGCCGGCGCTGCTCGCTCGTTTTCTGGAGGGACTCCACGCAGTGGTTAAGGATGAGATTCTCTCCCGGGAGGTTCCTTCAGATGTGGACTCTTTGATTGCTCTCGCCATCCACATAGAACGACGGGTAGATCTTCGTCACCGGGCTCGTGGAAGAGAGCTCGCATCAACGGTGTTTCCCTGCTCCGCATCGCAACCATCTCCTCCTCTGGCTTTGAGACTGAGCCCATGCAGCTGGGAGGGATTCGCATCTCGACTAAGGAGAGGGAACGGAGGATCACCAACCGCCTGTGCCTCTATTGCGGAGTTGCTGGACATTTTGTTAATTCATGTCCAGTAAAAGCCAGAGCTCATCTGTAAGCGGAGGGCTACAGGTGAGCGCAACTACTCAAGTCTCTCCATCAAAATCCTGTACTACTTTGTCGGTCCATCTACGCTGGACCGGTTCGGTGCTACATGTAGTGCCTTGATAGACTCTGGGGCTGAGGGTTGTTTCATGGACGAAGCATGGGTTCGGAAACATGACATTCCTTTCAGAGAGTTAGAGAAGCCTACGCCCATGTTCGCCTTAGATGGTAGTCATCTTCCCAGTATCAGATTTGAGACACTACCTTTAACCCTCACAGTATCTGGTAACCACAGTGAGACTATTTCTTTTTTGATTTTCCGTTCACCGTTTACACCTGTTGTTTTGGGTCATCCCTGGCTAGTATGTCATAATCCTTCTATTAATTGGTCTAGTAATTCTATCCTATCCTGGAACGTTTCTTGTCATGTGAAGTGTTTAATGTCTGCCATCCCTCCCGTTTCTTCTGTCCCTACTTCTCAGGAGGAACCTGGCGATTTGACAGGAGTGCCGGAGGAATATCATGATCTGCGCACGGTCTTCAGTCGGTCCCGAGCCAACTCCCTTCCTCCTCACCGGTCGTATGATTGTAGTATTGATCTCCTTCCGGGGACCACTCCTCCTCGAGGTAGACTATACTCTCTGTCGGCTCCCGAACGTAAGGCTCTCGAGGATTATTTGTCTGTGTCTCTTGACGCCGGTACCATAGTGCCTTCTTCCTCTCCGGCCGGGGCGGGGTTCTTTTTGTTAAGAAGAAGGACGGTACTCTGCGTCCCTGCGTGGATTATCGAGGGCTGAATGACATAACGGTTAAGAATCGTTATCCGCTTCCCCTTATGTCATCAGCCTTCGAGATTCTGCAGGGAGCCAGGTGCTTTACTAAGTTGGACCTTCGTAACGCTTACCATCTCGTGCGCATCAGAGAGGGGGACGAGTGGAAAACGGCGTTTAACACTCCGTTAGGGCATTTTGAGTACCGGGTTCTGCCGTTCGGTCTCGCCAATGCGCCAGCTGTTTTTCAGGCATTAGTTAATGATGTTCTGAGAGACATGCTGAACATTTTTGTTTTTGTCTATCTTGACGATATCCTGATTTTTTCTCCGTCACTCGAGATTCATGTTCAGCACGTTCGACGTGTTCTACAGCGCCTTTTAGAGAATTGTCTCTACGTAAAGGCTGAGAAGTGCTCTTTTCATGTCTCCTCCGTTACTTTTCTCGGTTCCGTTATTTCCGCTGAAGGCATTCAGATGGATTCCGCTAAGGTCCAAGCTGTCAGTGATTGGCCCGTTCCAAGGTCACGTGTCGAGTTGCAGCGCTTTTTAGGTTTCGCTAATTTCTATCGGCGTTTCATTCGTAATTTCGGTCAAGTTGCTGCCCCTCTCACAGCTCTTACTTCTGTCAAGACGTGTTTTAAGTGGTCCGGTTCCGCCCAGGGAGCTTTTGATCTTCTAAAAGAACGTTTTACGTCCGCTCCTATCCTCGTTACTCCTGACGTCACTAGACAATTCATTGTCGAGGTTGACGCTTCAGAGGTAGGCGTGGGAGCCATTCTATCCCAGCGCTTCCAGTCTGACGATAAGGTTCATCCTTGCGCTTATTTTTCTCATCGCCTGTCGCCATCTGAGCGCAACTATGATGTGGGTAACCGTGAACTGCTCGCCATCCGCTTAGCCCTAGGCGAATGGCGACAGTGGTTGGAGGGGGCGACCGTTCCTTTTGTCGTTTGGACAGACCATAAGAACCTTGAGTACATCCGTTCTGCCAAACGACTTAATGCCCGTCAAGCTCGTTGGGCGTTGTTTTTCGCTCGTTTCGAGTTTGTGATTTCTTACCGTCCGGGTAGCAAGAACACCAAGCCTGATGCCTTATCCCGTCTGTTTAGTTCTTCTGTGGCTTCTACTGATCCCGAGGGGATTCTTCCTTATGGGCGTGTTGTCGGGTTAACAGTCTGGGGAATTGAAAGACAGGTTAAGCAAGCACTCACGCACACTGCGTCGCCGCGCGCTTGTCCTAGTAACCTCCTTTTCGTTCCTGTTTCCACTCGTCTGGCTGTTCTTCAGTGGGCTCACTCTGCCAAGTTAGCTGGTCATCCCGGTGTTCGAGGCACTCTTGCGTCTATTCGCCAGCGCTTTTGGTGGCCGACTCAGGAGCGTGACACGCGCCGTTTCGTGGCTGCTTGTTCGGACTGCGCGCAGACTAAGTCGGGTAACTCTCCTCCTGCCGGTCGTCTCAGACCGCTCCCCATTCCTTCTCGACCATGGTCTCACATTGCCTTAGACTTCATTACCGGTCTGCCTTTGTCTGCGGGGAAGACTGTGATTCTGACGGTTGTCGATAGGTTCTCTAAGGCGGCACATTTCATTCCCTCGCTAAACTTCCTTCCGCTAAGGAGACGGCACAAATCATTATTGAGAATGTATTCAGAATTCATGGCCTCCCGTTAGACGCCGTTTCAGACAGAGGCCCGCAATTCACGTCACAGTTTTGGAGGGAGTTCTGTCGTTTGATTGGTGCGTCCGTCAGTCTCTCTTCCGGGTTTCATCCCCAGTCTAACGGTCAAGCAGAGAGGGCCAATCAGACGATTGGTCGCATACTACGCAGCCTTTCTTTCAGAAACCCTGCGTCTTGGGCAGAACAGCTCCCCTGGGCAGAATACGCTCACAATTCGCTTCCTTCGTCTGCTACCGGGTTATCTCCGTTTCAGAGTAGTCTGGGTTACCAGCCTCCTCTGTTCTCATCCCAGCTTGCCGAGTCCAGCGTTCCCTCCGCTCAAGCGTTTGTCCAACGTTGTGAGCGCACCTGGAGGAGGGTGAGGTCTGCACTTTGCCGTTACAGGGCACAGACGGTGAGAGCCGCTAATAAACGCCGGATTAAGAGTCCAAGGTATTGTTGCGGCCAGAGAGTGTGGCTTTCCACTCGCAACCTTCCTCTTACGACAGCTTCTCGTAAGTTGACTCCGCGGTTCATTGGTCCGTTCCGTGTCTCCCAGGTCGTCAATCCTGTCGCTGTGCGACTGCTTCTTCCGCGACATCTTCGTCGCGTCCATCCTGTCTTCCATGTCTCCTGTGTTAAGCCCTTTCTTCGCACCCCCGTTCGTCTTCCCTCCCCCCTCCCGTCCTTGTCGAGCGCACCTATTTACAAGGTACATAAGATCATGGACATGCGTTCTCGGGGACGGGGTCACCAATACTTAGTGGATTGGGAGGGTTACGGTCCTGAGGAGAGGAGTTGGGTTCCGTCTCGGGACGTGCTGGACCGTTCACTCATCGATGATTTCCTCCGTTGCCGCCAGGATTCCTCCTCGAGTGCGCCAGGAGGCGCTCGGTGAGTGGGGGGTACTGTCATGTTTGTCATTTATTATCATGTCTTGTCCCTGTGCTCCCCATTCTATTCGTTTCCCTCTGCTGGTCTTATTTGGTTCTTTCCCTCTTTCTATCCCTCTCTCTCCCCCTCCCTCTCTCACTCTCTCGCTCTCTCTTCTCTCTATCGTTCCGTTCCTGCTCCCAGCTGTTCCTATTCCCCTAATCATCATTTAGTCTTCCCACACCTGTTCCCGATCCTTTCCCCTGATTAGAGTCCCTATTTATTCCTTTGTGTTCCGTTCCTGTCCCGTCGGTTCCTTGTTTAGTATTCACCATGCTGTGATTGCGTATCGCCCTGTCCTGTCGTGTTTTTGCTGTGATTGTGTATCGCCCTGTCCTGTCGTGTTTTTTTGCCTTCATCAGATGCTGCGTGTGAGCAGGTGTCTCTGTCAACTACGGCCTGTGCCTACCCGAAGCGACCTGCAGTCTGTGGCCGCTTCTCCTGTTATTCCCCTCTACAGACTAGAGGATTTCTGTTATTCCCTGTTTGGACTTGAATAAACTCTGTTTCTGTTAAGTCGCTTTTGGGTCCTCTTTCACCTGCATGACAGTTCCAAAGCCAAGCAACTATCCTGCACCATTCCAGAATGTTGTGGGAAGGTTGTATGCAAAATAACCATCGGACAACGACACTCTTACCAAGCTCAAGAAACACATGGTTCTCAGAATGTTAAAGTATGTGCTGGCTGGGGTATGTGTGTGCAATATGCTATAACTTTGTTTGTATTTGTATTATAAAGCTGTATAAAGTGTTCTCTGCTAGAAGTGGCTTTGATCAATGCCCTGTAGGAGAGGCTGAACTACACTCTTAGAAAAAAAGGTCCTATCTAGAACCTAAAAAGGTTATTCGTCTGTACCCATAGGAGAACCCTTTGAAGAACCCTTTTTTGGTTCCAGGTAGAACTCTTTTGGAAGTGGAAGTCAAAAAGGTTCTACCTGGAACCAAAAATGGTTCTACTTGGAATCAAAAAGGTTTCTCTTATGGGAACAGCCAAAGAACCCTTTTGGAAACCTTTTTTCTAAGAGCGTATAGAACCACTTGTACCACACTTTATGAGATGGTATTTCATGTCAGGGGATGAAGCGATCAACCCAGTAAAAATGGATGCTTCCTGAAGACAGAACAGAAATGACATGGATGGTGTCAAGGAGAGCTGGCACAGCAGAAAGAGCTCATCAACATACCACTGAATGACTCTGTCGAAGAATTCTGCCTGGTAGGCACATATAGAGAAATGGTTCAGACAAATGTTATGTGCAGGAAATACTGGTTATGTTCGAAAACAAGTGCAAAACGTGTCTCTCATGAGCAGAAATCTCATATCTGATCTCCTATGTGAGCACTAAATTGCAGAGAGATTGTATTTCATTAAAAAAGACATTACCAGCCAGGCTTCCAGGGATCAAGAACGTATAGTATTTCAAGACATCAAAGGAAAGCAATCATATCACCGTGACGTTGCAATGTATGACACAGTCGTCTCAGCTCTATCCAATCAGCAGTGGAACACATTATTTACATTCAGAGCCTTATTCACAATCACTGGCATGTAAAGCTCTAAATGCAGCACGGGTAATGCTTATCACAAGCAACAACTACAGTAGGTTACCATATAGTACACTCTTAGGAAAAAGGTGCTATCTAGAACCTGAAAGAGTATTTCAGCTGTCCCCATAGACTAACCCTTTGAAGAACCCTTTTTGGTTCCAGGTAGGACCCCTTTTGAGTTCCTTGTAGAAGCTTTTACACAGATGATTCTACATGGAACTACATGGAATTCATATCGGACAGTAGCTTTGAAAAGCAAAGGATATATGTGGGCTCTCTCTTATTGAATGTCTCCTGACAATGTCTAGGTGGCAAGTTGTTGTTTAAGACAACATGGCAAGGTAGCATCACATGACAACACAGCATGGTAACAACACAACATGACAACCACATGTACAAGCATGTGAAAAATAGTATATTCTATTCCCAAGGAGGAAGCTTATTAGGAAGATATCAAATATAGAACATTTACAAATATATAACCCCTCTCCAGTGCATGGTAGAGAGTAAAGGGCTAAAGTTCATGTTAATTTGACGAATAAAACAAAAAACGAGTAAAGATTGCTGTCATACATTATCAATGTTAACATAGCTTTTAAATCTAATGTGATATGTATATTGAGCCACTCCTTTAGAGTTTATGCCCCTTTAAAATATTCATCAAATATTTATCCAACCTCTTAGAGTGCTGTGCACTGCAGTTTTATGTGTCGATGGAGTTAATGAATCGAAGACAGATGAGAGGATGAGTGACAGGCAGAGTCATTTGGTTCTGTATGTGATGTCTATTACCTGCTGGTGGGACAAACAGCTTATTTGACCTTCTGATGACACAATTCTCAGATCTATGTCTGCCATGGCTGCCATGTTTGGGAGCCCAATGAGCCCAGGACTCATTTTTGAAGGTTCCCCGAGGACAACATATTCAACTAATTAAGCACAGACATTCCAATAAAGAAATTATTAAAAACTACAGGTTACAATAAAGAAAAACTACAAACCAGAATAAATGTTAATATTTAATCAAAACAAATGCAATTGTTATTTATCAAGTTCAGCATTAGACTCCTAAACCACCCTAGTGGCACTAGGGAATCAAGACACAGGGAGTTCTGCAGGTTATTCCAAAAATGGTGGGCATTAAAACTGAAGGTGGATTTACCTGATTTGTTGGAGACACTAGGAACCTCGAGTTAACCAACATGTAACTCATGTGATATAGGGTGACTTTAATGAGGACCAGCCAACCATTTGATACAGGACACAGTGATGCATATTAAAACTGTCACCTGTCCTCCCGAGTGGTGCAGTGTTCTAAGGCACTGCATCGCTGTTGTTAGCTGTGCCACAAGAGATCCTGGTTCGAGTCCAGGCTCTGTTACAGCTGGCTGCAACCAGGGGACCCATGGGGCGGTGCACAATTGACCCAGCATTGTCCGGGTTAGAGGAGGGTCGTCAGGGATGTTCTTGTCCCATCGTGCTCTAGCGACTCCTGTGGCGGGCCGGGCACATGCACGCTGACATGGTCACCAGGTGTACAGTGTTTCCTCTGACACATTGGTGTGGCTGGCTTTTTATTTGACCTTTAACTAGGCAAGTCAGTTAAGAACAAATTCTTATTTTCAATGATGGCCTAGGAACAGTGGGTTAACTGCCTTGTTCAGGGGCAGAACGAGAAATGTTTATCTTGTCAGCTGGGCTACCTGCCGCCCCAGGCTACCTGCCGGCTTCTGGGTTAAGCGGGCATTGTGTCAAGAAGCAGTGTGGCTTGGTTGGGTCATGTTTCGGATGAATCATGGCTCTCGACCTTTACCTCTCCCGAATCCGTATGGGAGTTGCAGCGATGAGACAAGACTGTAACTACCAATTGGATACCACGAAATTGTGGAGAAAAAGGAGTAAAAGTTACAGAAAATAAATGTAAATTATTATTTATTTATTTTAAAAATTGAACTGTCACCTGTGATAAAACAACGGCTGTGGTGCTAGACCGCATCCAAAGGTTTAAGACTAGTGGCTGCTGCATTCTGTGTAAATGGTGTCACCATAGTCAACAACTGGCAAGAAAGTTGACTGTAAAATCTGCTTCCTGCTGTTTAGGGAGAAGCTAGATAAAAAAAATGTAATAACTAGCTCATCAGTAAGCTTTTCAAACGTTAAACCTGATCGATGGGAGAACCATTCGATTAATAAATACAGTGCCTTCAGAAAGTATTCACACCCCTTGAGCTTTTCACATTTTGTTGTGTTACAGCCTGAATTAAACATTTATTAAATGTAGATTTTGTGTCACTGGCCTACACACAATACCCCATAATGTCAATTTGACAAATTCATAAAAAATGAAAAGCTGAAATGTCTTGAGTCAGTAAGTATCCAACGCCTTTGTTATGGCAAGTTCAGAAGTAACATTTGATTAGCAAGTCACATAATAAGTTGCATGGACTCACTCTTTGTGCAATAATAGTGTTTAACCTGATTTTTGAATGACTACCTCATCTCTGTACCCCACACATACAATTATCTGTAGGGTCCCTCAGTTGAGCGGTGAATTTTAAACACAGATTCAACCACAAAGACCAGTGAGGCTTTCCAATACCTTGTGAAGAAGGGAACCTACAGTATTGGTAGATGGGCAAAATATTTTAAAAAAGCAAACCTTGAATATCCCTTTGAGCATGTTGAACTTATTTATTACACTTTGGATGGTGCAACTTAGTTGCTGAAGAGGAAGGAAACTGCTCAGGGATTTCTCTATGATGCCAAGGGTGACATTAAAACATGTATAGAGTTTAATGGCTGTGATAGGAAAAAACTGAGGATGGATCAACAACATTGAATTTACTCCACAATACTAATCTAAATGACAGAGTGAAAATAGGGAAAACCTGTCATGTTTTGTCATTTATTATCATGTCTTGTCCCTGTGCTTCCCATTCTATTCGTTTCCCTCTGCTGGTCTTATTAGGTTCTTTCCCTCTTTCTAGCCCTCTCTCTCCCCCTCCCTCTCTCACTCTCTCGCTCTCTCTTCTCTCTATCGTTCCGTTCCTGCTCCCAGCTGTTCCTATTCCCCTAATCATCATTTAGTCTTCCCACACCTGTTCCCGATCCTTTTCCCTGATTAGAGTCCCTATTTCACTCCTTGTTTCCCGTACCTGCCCTGTCGGATCCTCATTTATAATTCACCGTGCTGTGTCTATGTTTTGCCCTGTCGTGTCGTGTTTCCCTCAGATGCTGCGTGGTGAGCAGGTGTCTGAGTCTGCTAGGTTCAAGTGCCTTCCCGAGGCAACCTGCAGTTCTCGATCAAGTCTCCAGTCTGTTCTCGTCTTTACGTGTAGTATTATGCTTTTTGTTTTGTAAAGTTTATTCTGGATTAAATACTCTGTTTTCGCCAAGTCGCTTTTGGGTCCTCATTCACCAGCATGACAGAAGGATCCGACCGAGGAATGGACCCAGCGACTACAGACGCTCGTAACACTGCCGTCGAGATCCAAGGAGCCATGCTCGGCAGACACGAGCAGGAATTGTCTGCTGCTCGCCATGCCGTGGAGAACCTGGCCGCTCAGGTTTCCGACCTCTCTGGACAGTTCCAGAGTCTTCGTCTCGTTCCACCTGTTACTTCCTGGCCTGCCGAGCCTCCAGAACCTAGGGTTAATAACCCACCTTGCTACTCCGGGCAGCCCACTGAGTGCCGCTCCTTTCTCACCCAGTGTGAGATTGTGTTCTCTCTCCAACCCAACACATACTCTAGAGAGAGAGCTCGGGTTGCTTACGTCATTTCACTCCTTACTGGCCGGGCCCGAGAGTGGGGCACAGCTATCTGGGAGGCAAGGGCTGATTGTTCTAACAATTACCAGAACTTTAAAGAGGAGATGATTCGGGTTTTTGACCGTTCAGTTTTTGGTGGGGAGGCTTCTAGGGTCCTGGCTTCCCTATGCCAAGGTGATCGATCCATAACGGATTACTCTATAGAGTTTCGTACTCTTGCTGCCTCTAGTGACTGGAACGAGCCGGCGCTGCTCGCTCGTTTTCTGGAGGGACTCCACACAGTGGTCAAAGATGAGATTCTCTCTCGGGAGGTTCCTTCCAGTGTGGACTCTTTGATTGCTCTCGCCATCCGCATAGAACGACGGGTAGATCTTCGTCACCAGGCTCGTGGAAGAGAGCTCGCATCAACGGTGTTTCCCTGCTCCGCATCGCAACCATCTCCCTCCTCTGGCTCTGAGACTGAGCCCACGCAGCTGGGAGGGATTCGCATCTCGACTAAGGAGAGGGAACGGAGGATCACCAACCGCCTGTGCCTCTATTGCGGATTTGATGGACATTTTGTTAATTCATGTCCAGTAAGAGGCCAGAGCCCATCAGTAAGCGGAGGGCTACTGGTGAGCGCTACTACTCAGGTCTCTTCATCTAGATCTTGTACTACTATGTCGGTCCATCTACGCTGGACCGGTTCGGGTGCTACATGCAGTGCCTTGATTGACTCTGGGGCTGAGGGTTGTTTCATGGACGAAGCATGGGTTCGGAAACATAACATTCCTTTCAGACAGTTAGACAAGCCTACGCCCATGTTTGCCTTAGATGGTAGTCATCTTCCCAGTATCAAATTTGAGACACTACCTTTAACTCTCACAGTATCTGGTAACCACAGTGAGACTATTTCTTTTTGATTTTTCGTTCACCTTTCACACCTGTTGTTTTGGGTCATCCCTGGCTAGTATGTCATAATCCTTCTATTAATTGGTCTTGTAATTCTATCCTATCCTGGAACGTATCTTGTCATGTGAAGTGCTTAATGTCTGCCATCCCTCCCATTTCTTCTGTCCCCACTTCTCAGGAGGAACCTGGCGATTTGACAGGAGTGCCGGAGGAATATCATGATCTGCGCACGGTCTTCAGTCGGTCCCGAGCCAACTCCCTTCCTCCTCACCGGTCGTATGATTGTAGTATTGATCTCCTTCCGGGGACCACTCCTCCTCGGGGTAGACTATACTCTCTGTCGGCTCCCGAACGTAAGGCTCTCGAGGATTATTTATCTGTGTCTCTTGACGCCGGTACCATAGTGCCTTCTTCCTCTCCGGCCGGGCGGGGTTCTTTTTTGTTAAGAAGAAGGACGGTACTCTGCGCCCCTGCGTGGATTATCGAGGGCTGAATGACATAACGGTTAAGAATCGTTATCCGCTTCCCCTTATGTCATCAGCCTTCGAGATTCTGCAGGGAGCCAGGTGCTTTACTAAGTTGGACCTTCGTAACGCTTACCATCTCGTGCGCATCAGAGAGGGGGACGAGTGGAAAACGGCGTTTAACACTCCGTTAGGGCATTTTAAGTACCGGGTTCTGCCGTTTGGTCTCGCCAATGCGCCAGCTGTTTTTCAGGCATTAGTTAATGATGTTCTGAGAGACATGCTGAACATCTTTGTTTTTGTCTATCTTGACGATATCCTGATTTTTTCACCGTCACTCGAGATTCATGTTCAGCACGTTCGACGTGTTCTACAGCGCCTTTTAGAGAATTGTCTCTACGTAAAGGCTGAGAAGTGTTCTTTTCATGTCTCCTCCGTTACTTTTCTCGGTTCCGTTATTTCCGCTGAAGGCATTCAGATGGATTCCGCTAAGGTCCAAGCTGTCAGTGATTGGCCCGTTCCAAGGTCACGTGTCGAGTTGCAGCGCTTTTTAGGTTTCGCTAATTTCTATCGGCGTTTCATTCGTAATTTCGGTCAAGTTGCTGCCCCTCTCACAGCTCTTACTTCTGTCAAGACGTGTTTTAAGTGGTCCGGTTCCGCCCAGGGAGCTTTTGATCTTCTAAAAGAACGTTTTACGTCCGCTCCTATCCTCGTTACTCCTGACGTCACTAGACAATTCATTGTCGAGGTTGACGCTTCAGAGGTAGGCGTGGGAGCCATTCTATCCCAGCGCTTCCAGTCTGACGATAAGGTTCATCCTTGCGCTTATTTTTCTCATCGCCTGTCGCCATCTGAGCGCAACTATGATGTGGGTAACCGTGAACTGCTCGCCATCCGCTTAGCCCTAGGCGAATGGCGACAGTGGTTGGAGGGGGCGACCGTTCCTTTTGTCGTTTGGACAGACCATAAGAACCTTGAGTACATCCGTTCTGCCAAACGACTTAATGCCCGTCAAGCTCGTTGGGCGTTGTTTTTCGCTCGTTTCGAGTTTGTGATTTCTTACCGTCCGGGTAGCAAGAACACCAAGCCTGATGCCTTATCCCGTCTGTTTAGTTCTTCTGTGGCTTCTACTGATCCCGAGGGGATTCTTCCTTATGGGCGTGTTGTCGGGTTGACAGTCTGGGGAATTGAAAGACAGGTTAAGCAAGCACTCACGCACACTGCGTCGCCGCGCTTGTCCTAGTAACCTCCTTTTCGTTCCTGTTTCCACTCGTCTGGCTGTTCTTCAGTGGGCTCACTCTGCCAAGTTAGCTGGTCATCCCGGTGTTCGAGGCACTCTTGCGTCTATTCGCCAGCGATTTTGGTGGCCGACTCAGGAGCGTGACACGCGCCGTTTCGTGGCTGCTTGTTCGGACTGCGCGCAGACTAAGTCGGGTAACTCTCCTCCTGCCGGTCGTCTCAGACCGCTCCCCATTCCTTCTCGACCATGGTCTCACATCGCCCTAGACTTCATTACCGGTCTGCCTTTGTCTGCGGGGAAGACTGTGATTCTTACGGTTGTCGATAGGTTCTCTAAGGCGGCACATTTCATTCCCCTCGCTAAACTTCCTTCCGCTAAGGAGACGGCACAAATCATTATCGAGAATGTGTTCAGAATTCATGGCCTCCCGTTAGACGCCGTTTCAGACAGAGGCCCGCAATTCACGTCACAATTTTGGAGGGAGTTCTGTCGTTTGATTGGTGCGTCCGTCAGTCTCTCTTCCGGGTTTCATCCCCAGTCTAACGGTCAAGCAGAGAGGGCCAATCAGACGATTGGTCGCATACTACGCAGCCTTTCTTTCAGAAACCCTGCGTCTTGGGCAGAACAGCTCCCTGGGCAGAATACGCTCACAACTCGCTTCCTTCGTCTGCTACCGGGTTATCTCCGTTTCAGAGTAGTCTGGGTTACCAGCCTCCTCTATTCTCTTCCCAGCTTGCCGAGTCCAGCGTTCCCTCCGCTCAAGCGTTTGTCCAACGTTGTGAGCGCACCTGGAGGAGGGTGAGGTCTGCACTTTGCCGCTACAGGGCACAGACTGTGAGAGCCGCCAATAAACGCAGGATTAAGAGTCCTAGGTATTGTTGCGGCCAGAGAGTGTGGCTTTCCACTCGCAACCTTCCTCTTACGACAGCTTCTCGTAAGTTGACTCCGCGGTTCATTGGTCCGTTCCGTGTCTCCCAGGTCGTCAATCCTGTCGCTGTGCGACTGCTTCTTCCGCGACATCTTCGTCGCGTCCATCCTGTCTTCCATGTCTCCTGTGTTAAGCCCTTTCTTCGCACCCCCGTTCGTCTTCCCTCCCCCTCCCGTCCTTGTCGAGAGCGCACCTATTTACAAGGTACATAAGATCATGGACATGCGTTCTCGTGGACGGGGTCACCAATACTTAGTGGATTGGGAGGGTTACGGTCCTGAGGAGAGGAGTTGGGTTCCGTCTCGGGACGTGCTGGACCGTTCACTCATTGATGATTTCCTCCGTTGCCGCCAGGATTCCTCCTCGAGTGCGCCAGGAGGCGCTCGGTGAGTGGGGGTACTGTCATGTTTTGTCATTTATTATCATGTCTTGTCCCTGTGCTTCCCATTCTATTCGTTTCCCTCTGCTGGTCTTATTAGGTTCTTTCCCTCTTTCTAGCCCTCTCTCTCCCCCTCCCTCTCTCACTCTCTCGCTCTCTCTTCTCTCTATCGTTCCGTTCCTGCTCCCAGCTGTTCCTATTCCCCTAATCATCATTTAGTCTTCCCACACCTGTTCCCGATCCTTTTCCCTGATTAGAGTCCCTATTTCACTCCTTGTTTCCCGTACCTGCCCTGTCGGATCCTCATTTATAATTCACCGTGCTGTGTCTATGTTTTGCCCTGTCGTGTCGTGTTTCCCTCAGATGCTGCGTGGTGAGCAGGTGTCTGAGTCTGCTAGGTTCAAGTGCCTTCCCGAGGCAACCTGCAGTTCTCGATCAAGTCTCCAGTCTGTTCTCGTCTTTACGTGTAGTATTATGCTTTTTGTTTTGTAAAGTTTATTCTGGATTAAATACTCTGTTTTCGCCAAGTCGCTTTTGGGTCCTCATTCACCAGCATGACAAAACCTGTACATAATAAAACATATCCTGTTAGCAATAAGGCACTAAAGTAAAACTGCAAAAAATGTGGCAAAGAAAGAATTATGTTTGTCTTCTGCAAGGACTAGGGAGTTATCTAGGATAGAAATCAAAGGAATAGAGCTACACCCATTCAAATGAGGGGATTTTGTTTATTTCAGCCACACCAGTTGCTAGCAGAATTTATAAAATCAGGCACACAAACATGCAATCTCCATAGACAAACATTGGCAGTAGAATGGCCTGTATTGAAGAGCTCAGTGACTTTCAACATGGCACCGTCATAGGATGCCATCTTTCCAACAAGTCAGTTGTCAAATTTCTGCCCTGCTAGAGCTGCCCCGGTCAACTGTAAGTGCTGTTCTTGTGAAGTGGAAACATCTAGGACCAACAGCGGTTTAGCCGAGAAGTGGTAGGCCACACAAGCTCACAGAACGGGATCACAGTGCTGAAGAAAAAAACTGTTCCAAACTGCCTCTGGAAGCAACATCAGCACAAGAATTGTCCCAATGCATAGTGCCAACTGTAAAGTTTGGTGGAGGAGGAATAATGGTCTGGGGCTGTTTTTCATGGTTCAGGCTAGGTCCCTTAGTTCCAGTGAATCGAAATCTAAACGCTACAGCATACAATGACATTCTAGACGATTCTGTGCTTCCAACTTTGTGGAAACAGTTTGGGGAAGGTCCCTTCTTATTTCAGCATGACAATGCCCCATTCACAAAGCGAGGTCCATACATAAATGGTTTGCAGAGATCTATGTGGAAGAACTTGATTGGCCTGCACAGAGCCCTGGCCTTAACCCCATCAAACACCTTTGGGATTGATTGAACACTGACTGTGAGCCAGGCCTAATTGCCCAACATCAGTGCCCAACCTCACTAATGTTTGTGGCTGAATGGAAGCAAGTTCCTGCAGCAATGTTCCAACATCTTTTATTTTAATTTGATTTAAACTTAATTTAACTAGGCTAGTCAGTTAAGAACAAATTCTTCTTTACAATGACGGCCTACCAAATGGCAAAAGGCCTTATGCTGGGAGGACAAAACACACATCACGACAAGAACTACAACACTACATAAAGAGACATCTAAGACAACAACATAGGAAGGCAGCGACACATGACAACACAGCATGGTAGCAACACAACATGACAACAACATGGCAGCAGCACAACATGGTAGCAGCACAAAACATGGTACAAACATTATTGGGCACAGACAACAGCACAAAGGGCAAGAAGGTAGACACAATAATACATCAAGCAAAGCATCCACAACTATCAGTAAGAGTGTCCATGATTGAGTCTTTGAATGAAGAGATTGAGAAAAAAACTGTCCAGTTTGAGTGTTTGTTGCAAATTGTTCCAGTTGCTAGCTGCAGCGAACTGAAAAGAGGAGCGACCCAGGGATGTGTGTGCTTTGTGGACCTTTAGCAGAATGTGACTGGCAGAACGGGTGTTGTATGTGGAGGATGAGAGCTGCAGTAGATATCTCAGATAGGGGGGAGTGAAGCCTAAGAGGGTTTTACAAACAAGCATTAACCAGTTGGTCTTGCGACGGGTATATAGAGATGACCAGTTTACAGAGGAGTATAGAGTGTAGTGATGTGTCCTATAAGGAGCATTGGTGGCAAATCTGATGGCCGAATGGTAACGCACATCTGTCCGCTCGAGAGCACCCTTACCTGCCGATCTATAAATTACCTCTCCTTGATCCAGCATGGGTCGGATGGTCGTCTGAGTCAGGGTTAGTTTGGCAGCTGGGGTGAAAGAGGAGGGATTACGAGAGGAAACCAAGTCTAGAATTAACTTTAGCCTGCAGCTTTGATATGCGCTGAGAGAAGGACAGTGTACCAACTAGCCATACTCCCAAGTACTTGTATGAGGTGACTATCTCAAGCACTAAACCCTCAGAGGTAGTAATCACATCTGTGGGGAGAGGGGCATTCACCTTACCAAAACACATCATCTTTGTTTTGGAGGTGTTCAGAACAAGGTTAAGGGCAGAGAAAGTGTGCTGGACACTAAGAAAGCTTTGTTTTAGAGTGTTTGTGTTAAATGGGGGGACCAACTCCATATCAATGCCCAGGATTTTGGAATGAGATGTTCGATGAGCACGTGCACTCATACTTTTAGCCATTTAGTGAAAGCAGAGGCAAAATCCTAGAGGAAAACCTGGTTCAGGCTGCTTTCCAACAGTCACTGGAAGACAAATTCACTTTTCAGCTGGACATGAACCTTAAACACAAGGCAAATATAGACTGGAGTTGCTTACTAAGATAACATTGAATGTTCCAGAGTGGCCTAGTTACAGTTTTTATTTAAATATATGGCAAGACTATCTAGCAATGATAAACAACCAATTTGACAGAGGTTTAACAGTTTTATTTTACAATCCATGTGGGCAAAGCTCTTACACAGAAATACTCACAGCTGTAATCACTGCCAAAGGTGATTCTAACATGTATTGGCTCGGGGTGGAAGATAACCTGGTGGTTAGAGCGTTGGGCTAGTAACTGAAAGGTTGCGAAATCAAATCTCCAATCTGATAAGGTAAAAATCTATGATCCGAAGACAGGTGTCATACTGTAATTCCACTGATTTCAAAACTAGCTATCATACTGTAATTCCACTGAGTTCAAAGGTCAGTCCTCCAGAAAGTGTAGAGCAACATTTATGCAGTTCCACTACACAATATATGTAGAAAAAAAGGTGAATTAGACAGGATTACCTACACATACTGACCAGCTCAAATAGACAGAAACGTGCTACATGACAGACCACTCATTATCTCTGCCAATCATGGATAGCGGGAAGGTTGCTGGCTTTTTTTTGTGGTAAACCAGCTAGGCTCATAATTAAACAATTGTCACGCCCTGACCATAGAGGGCTGTTTATTCTCTATGTTGGTTAGGTCGGTGTAACGGCATTCGTCTGTTGAAGAAAGAGAGTCGGACCGAAATGCAGCGTGTTGGTTACTCATGACTTTAATGAACTGAATCGCGGTACATGAAATAACTGAATACTAAATACAAAACAACAGAACGGAACGTGAAACTTATTACAGCCTATCTGGTGAAATACTACACAGCTTTAAGACAGGAACAAACACCCACGAAATACAAAGCGAAACTCAGGCTGCCTAAATACGGTTCCCAATCAGAGACAACGATAAGCACCTGACTCTAATTGAGAATCGCCTCAGGCAGCCAAGCCTATTCAACACCCCTAATTAGCCGCGATCCCAAATACTACAAACCCCAATACGAAAACAACATATAAACCCATGTCACACCCTGGCCTACCCAAACATATAACAAAAACACAAAATACAATGACCAAGGCGTGACAGTCGGTGTGTGATTAAGGGTGGGTTATCTAGGGGAATTGTATATCTATGTTGGCCTGGTATGGTTCCCAATCAGAGGCAGCTGTTTATCGTTGTCTCTGATTGGGGATCATATTTAGGTAGCCATTTTCCCATTGTGCTTTGTGGGATCTTGACTTTGTATAGTTGCCTGTGAGCACTATGTTAGCGTCACGTTTCGGTTGAGTTTATTGTTTTGTTTTGCTGTGTGTTTCACTTAGTAATAAAAATATGTGGAACCCAGATCACGCTGCGCTTTGGTCCATATATTATGACGATCGTGACAACAATTGTATTCCTATTTACAGATGGCATACAAGTTTGTTATTACGGCACATGAAAGTACACATGTTTCAGAAGGCATTTCTGCCAAAAAAAAGCATATTGATTAAAAAACTATGCTTATGTTCAAATGGCTCTCCTGTGAAGCAGTGACACGTGACATAAGCCTAGTTTCCTGAAGCGAGTCACAAATCTGTGTACACGACCAATGTTTTGATTATGTCTAGGTCTAAAACCGGATTGGTGCACATTAAGAATAGAGTTAGAAGTAAAAAAAGTTATTTGTTGTGAGTTGGTCAGGGATTCTAAAACTTTGGAAAGGCAGGATAATTTGGAAATGGTACGGTAGTTATCTACTGTCAGAAGGATCTCCTCCTTTATGTAGGGGAGGACATGTGCCACTTCCCAGGTCTTAGGAAAACACCAGAAACAATCGTCAAGTAAAAAATATAGGTCAATGGTTCTGCAATAAGTGGGGCAGAGAGCTACAGTAAGAAGCATTGGTGGAAAAAGTACTCCATTAGTCATACTTGAGTAAAAGTAAAGATACCTCAATAGAAAATGACTCAAGTAAAAGTGAAAGTTACCCAGTAAAATATTACTTGAGTTAAAGTCTAAAAGTATTTTGTTTTAAATATATCTAAGTATCAAAAGTAAATGTAATTGCTCAAATATTCTTAAGTATCAAAAGTTTAAATAATTTCTTATTCCTTATATCAAGCCAAAAAAACAGCATTTTCTTGTTTAAAAAACTCATGGATAGCCAAGGGCATGCTCCAACACAACACATAATTTACAATTAAAGCATTTGTCTATAGTGATCAGAGGCAATGGGGATGACCAGGGATGTTCCAGTGATGTTCTCTTGATAAGTGTGTGAATTGGACCATTTCCCTGTGCTGCAAAATGTAACGAGTACTTTTGGGTGTCAGGGAAAATGTATGGAGTAAAAAGTACATTATTATCTTCAGGATTAAGGTGAAGTCAATGTAAAAGTTGTTAAAAATATAAATAGTAAAGTACATATAATCAAAAAAATACTTAAGTAGTACTTAAAAGTATTTTTTACTTAAGTACTTTACACCACTGGTAAGAAGAGATCAAGTGAATCAGTCCCTATGGATTATTTTGAACATCAATCTTTGGCAAAGCACTTAATACATCATAGACATCAAATGCTGAAATGAAAATAGAGTATGTGAGTCTTTTAGAGCATCACTGTTCTGGGGTGACTAAATGACTCCCTCTAGTGGAATGACATTACTTTTTTGAAACTTTCCTTTCAAACATGTGGCCACCTGAAGCTAAATCGTTACAAAAAAAACACAAATTAAAATGTTGTCTTGTATGGGACCAGAAGCTGTCAACCTTCTGGGGCAACGAGGGGGTCGAGTTTTGTTTAAAAGATTTGACCTCTTTCTAGAAGTTATCTGGATTACCACCACTCTCAGATACACAATTCAAGAGATATGTTGATTTTGCTTTTCTAACCAGAGATAGACATCGATTTATGAAATATCTGAAGGACTGCCAATCAGACGTAGAATCAGTCAGTCTAGCCTTTAGCCCAAGCTACATTTTAGCAAGAGATACATTTATTTCCTGTCATTTCTCAGACAATTCCTGTGTAAACCAAGGATTAGATATATTACCCTGTGAGTGACATGTTAGTGTATCAAGTGCTTAATTTGTAAATCGGGAGATGCTGGAACAAAAAGGGGGGGGGGGGCTAAAGAATTAACGAAGAGGCCACTCAAATTACATTTGGTAAATTAAGCACTGAGTGTGTCATTGACATAGTGTGATTCTGTAAGAAAAGTAATTTGATTTATATAGCCTTTTTCCAGATACATAGTAAGTGGGAAATTCACCTCATCCAAGTAAGATGTTGTGACTGATTGTTTACATTGTGTCGTAACGTTGGTTGCCTATTCAATAATGTGAAGACTGTTATATTACCAAATCAATTCTCTGTGTAATTATCATTACGTGATTAAACAAATCATGTAAACATTAATTCACTAGGAAGTCGGAGCACCATGGGAAAGCGTTGTTTAAAGAGTTTTTATTTCCCAAATGTAACTCTCTTCAGATATTTTAATATCTTATCAATTACAGTCACTTATTAATGTATTATTACCCCATCAGTCGTATTCTGAATGTCGCAAACCCTTAGATATCTGCACAAACCCTAGCATAAATTATGAATTAGCGATATACAAATTTGCTTAATTATTTATTTACTAACTAACTAAATACACAGAATTACATAAACACAGACACAATAGGTCATACATTGGTTACTAACATGATACAAAGAAAAAGTACCTAGGGGGCGAAACCGATGTGACGACTTGGTAGACAAAGGAAAGGGGTGGGGACAGCTCAAGAGCCAGGAAAGGCAGAGTACATACAGTTATTAACCAAGCTCATGGAAATGCTACCCCTTTTAAACATGAACAGCCGCTCGTTCTAAAATAAATTGCAATTGACATATTAACGAGTGTATGCCTTTGTTGTCCCTCTCTGTGATCGCCAGTCCGTCTGTTGGATAAAGTCGACAGAAAGTCTCTTTCAGAGTACCATTCGGTCGTTTCATCGGTCGAGCTTACCAGACTAAATTACTTAAAGAGCGGCAGACGGAATAATTGGTCTTTATTTTGTAGATTTCTTAACCATTCATCTCCACTTTCTCTGTTCTTGTCCTTTGGTAGATTTGTAGTTTAAGCCATTTTGCAACATCTGGCTCACACCTTAGTCTGCTTGTTCTATACAGTAGTAGATTTCTCAACCATTTGTAACGTTTTCAGCATAACTGGTCTTTATTTAAATTGTCAACCATTTCAACATCTAGCTACCACTCCATGCTCTCTGGTCTAATTAATATTATGACACTGTGTAATGTCTGTGCTCAAGGGGACTGGCCACTGACTTGGTTAAGACGTCATATGACGAACAATTATCTAATTTATAAGGCTTACATCACATTACATCTTCTCACAAATAGTTTCATATTTAATCCCCCACATTTGGATGTGACCCTGACAACTGGGAAATATATACATTAAGAGATACAGTTATGTTGTCCTACCTTCTTTAGTTACATCACAAATTATAAACAAATTCGACAGGATTGTTCTTTGGTTTCCCACCGACCACCCAACTGTCCGGATTTACCGAAATACTATTTCATCTTTCAACCTTTTGATGTTAAAGTTTGGCCAAGTCTCTCTCTGTGTCCCACAGTCACATATTCCAATCTCAATACTACAGAGCCCAGAAGCAGAGTACTTACAACCGCCATAAAGCGGACCACTCCACCTCTCCTCTCTGCGTCAGAGAGGGCACAGCAGAGCGGACCCACTGTAACCTGATCCTTCAGGTCTTCACAGGAGAGTCATGACAATGGTCTGTCTAAAGTTGTTCCTCTCCCAGGTTAATTAGGCAGTTTGAGAAGAGATGCAAGATGGTGAGAAGGGAAGACAAAAACATTACATTTAAATCAACATTAATCCTACTTTTACTTATGCAGGAAAATAAAAGTAAGGCATGTGATATATCTTAAATGGTGTAATTTAATTAGTGTCGATTGACTGTATTGTTTGAATGGAATGTTGGCATATTGGTCGTTAATTAAAAAAAAACGGGAATAATTTCTCTAAAACTGGCTGGTTAGCTAGCTAATAAACATACAGTGCAGATAAATCATTATTTTACTCAATATCTTATCACAGCACTGCCAAATCATGGTTGACCAACTCTCTGACCAAAATGTCTGACTTTTATCCCATCATAAGAAGGTTCATGTCCATTCTAGTATTATAATTCCTAGTTCTATTTGACACATTGGTTAAACAGCATGTGTGATGTTTGTGATCATATGACAGATTACCCCAGCAGTCGGATGCACTACTGATGTCTCACATTTTTTATCCCTGTTCCATAGACTGATGTACCCAGTTTTAATCTTCAGAATTGTTCCCATTTAGGGATTTACAGTGTTCTCTGTAGTATGTGAGATGTTAGCAGGCAGCAGAGAGCAAATGCCATCCTGACAATAGATGCAGTCAGAGTGGTTGCTGTGCTGTTCTTAAATGATGCAGACAATCATCAATATGGATGTCCCTAGATGACGCAAGCCAGCCGATGCTCTTTGCTAACCTACACCCAACGTATAAAAATATCAATTTACATGAATTAGGCTGCATTACACTTAAAACTAAATTGTTTCCCCATCACAGCTTGACTGACTGGCCCCTTACTGAAATGTTTTTATCACTCGTAGTTTTGGATATTTCTTTTGAAGTAAGCTGATCCAATAGCCTGGAATCCAAACTGGTTGCTCTACAGTACATGTCACTGTTGTTTGAAGTGAAACAATGGAGAGCACAGCACAGTGTTCAGTCTGGTTCAGCCAGGCTAAAAATCCAACCCGATTTTCCTCACAGTAAAGCTGTATTGTACACTCTTTCAGTTTGCATGCATCTCCATTTCTATTGGCTCCTTCTTCTTTACACCCCTGTGAGATTTTAAACTCACCATGAAAAAGCTATTATTTTGGTCCAGTTCACTGTCATTCATTGCTTATGTTGATGTTTGAGAGAGCAGAATACTGTATGTCCGAGCTCATGGAATACAGGGACCCCTGGAGATATTCAGATATATTGCAACCCTCCCTCTTCACTTCAGCACCTTGCACAGAAATCATCAAGCAACTCAAAACATCAGAACAGATCAGGGAAATGTAATGTGAACCATTGTAAAGCAGAGTGAGAGAGTCATGAGTGAGTGAGTGAGTGAGTGAATGAGAGCGAGAGAGAGACAAACAAGAGAGAGGCAAACAGGTCACACAAACTTAATTATCCCATTTAGGAATTTCCAGCATCCAGATGACATCTCCTGAGGATTCCAGTGTCCATCCCCTCTGAGCCCTGCTCTTTCCCCTGGGGAGCCAACATGGCTGCTGCGTGACGGAGGCTCTTACCTCAGTGAAGCCATTCGAGCTGTGACTGGGCCACCAGTGTTGCAATGCCATGGAGAGTTAATCCCCAAAGACAACATCAGCATTCAATTGGCTCCGGAGAATGGTGTTCTCCTGTTGGTAGCTGCTCAGCTGGTTACGAACTCCAATGCAGAGAGGAAGAAATTACGTTGGCAATGTGTTAGGCTAGGCCACTATTGATGCCTGAAAACTGAACGTGTTGAATGTACTAAGACACGTATCCATTTTAATCTCCTATATTTGTTATTAACAGCATGCTATTGTTGAATACCTTCTCCATTCAGTCTTATTAAGGACCTAACCTCACAATAGTGCTATTTTTGTTTGTCAATATCAAATGTTATTTTAAGAAGCTTTAAGGCATAGAAAGATTTGACACAATGTGACATGATTAGGAGAACCTCAACCTTCCAATATAACCAGTTCACCAGAACAGGCAGTATTTATTACAGCTTCAATAGTTTTACAGGGCTATTGGATGATTGTTTTTGCGTAAAAAAATAAGCACTTTATGTATCTATTCCAAATTCTTATGACTTCTTTAAATGGGGGGACTATTGCTATGTTCACGTGCTAGCCGGAAATAGGAAACTTTTAAATCTCCAACTTGCGAACTGGTTGTAGTTATACACATGCTGTGTTCAACCCTTTAGCAAGTCGAACATTTCAGAGTTTCCTAATTCCGATTAACACGTAGAAGCGGCAATAGTCCACCCATTTGAAGAAGTAAAACGAATTTTGACAAATTCACTTATAGGGAATTGGCCTATTATGTATAGGGCTATATAGAAATGTTTCTTACAGATAAATATCAAAAACATATGCATAACAATTGCAGCAATTGAAAGGGAACAGTTTGGAGATAATGCAAAAATTATTAGACCAAAGGTAAGTACACAACAGTTCACCTGGCCACAGACTGATTCCAAACATAACACTGTTGATTTTATGTGCATTTAACATTTACTGTACTTTTTGCAGCATTTGTTCCTAACGAAATCTGAAAATAATCTGGATACATTCACTAATCTCATCTCTCAATGTGAAAATGTGAGGAAGGTGCAACATAAGACAATAAAATGACAAGGGTTTGAGTGAGAGGACTAACTGGTGTCTAGTGGCCACACACCTCTCCAAAGCATGCACATTTCCTAAGCATTTCACTGCACTTTTATGGCTCAAAGAAGATTCTTCAAATATAAGGTACCCTCCTAGCTGTGCCAATGAGGAACTAGAGCAAGCACACTTGCAGTTGTTTCATTTGGAACTCAACCCTGCATCCCCGCCATCACACAATTACGCTAGCCCACTGTTGTTGTTTACGCAATCCAAAAACAGCCTATTATAAATCACAATCTAGGTCAGGTGTGCATGGTTTGAAAGCTATTATTGCCAACATGACTAGCTAAGTTATGAAATATTATCTTACAGTGTTTTCACAAGGCAATTCAGAGAAACAAGCTAGGTTTCCATCCAATTGGAGACAGATTTTCATGCAATTATTCTATAATCTGCATAAAAACAATATGCGATAAACACCTCCAGAGGTGTGTTTCCATCAAATTGACTTGTTGCAGATACAAGGCTGTTCTTGATAATGTAGTGCACATAAAATACATGTTGCAGTTAAATTCCCATGTACAGAATAAAAAATACAAGTTAAATGGGTATCCATTGCATTTTCAACTCTACTAATGGTTTTCTCACCAAAAAATGTTGCGTGTGCTAGAATGTGCTCACTTGTATTGGCACATGCGCTCTAGCCAAAAGCCCTGCAGGGGTTCCCAAACTTTACCACTCAGGCCCCCCTTCCAGCATTGGGGAACATCCCAGGTGCTCATGGGCGTGTCTATTTTAATGGGCACAAGCGCTGTTCATGATCCAAACTGTTTACACCCCTCTTGTTGGTGGAGAGAACATTTTGCAGTTTTAAAGCTAATTTTATTGCAATTCTATACATTTTGCCATGTCTAATGTGTATTCATGAAATATTTAAATGACTCAAACATTACAACAAAGTCTATAGGCTAAAAAAACTAGCTAAAAAACGTTAGCTGACATGAGCTAGTTGATCTGGACATTTCTGCCAAGTTATAAAAGGCTCTTTAATGACACATTCACACGCTAATCAGAACTAGGAAACTCTTTCCGACTTGCTGATTCTTTGTACTAGGCACATGTATAACTACAACCAGTTAGCTAGTAAGAAAGGCCAGAGTTTCCTAGTTCCGACTAGTACATGAACGCGGCATAAGGTATGCAATTGACTGACAATGACAAGAGGAAAACTGGGACCCCCGTGCTACCCCTAGTCTGGGAACCACTGGGCTAGAGAGCAGGTGTAGGCTACACATGATGACATTATTATTATGGACAAAAGAGCTACACTGTTTTTATTTGTCAAACAGGCAGCCAAGCATCAATTATCATGTCACCAGAATAAGACCCTGGATATTTATTGGAAAGGAGCATCAAGCCCTGTGACGTTCATCATAATTTATTTCATCTGTAGCCTAATAAACTGCATGCTTTCCCGATGAGTCGTAGTGTAAGGACCACACAACATGTTTACTTTGATATGATTGTTAGCCTATTATATCAATGTTTGCACATAAAAGCGTTTCCACTGACATTTCTCGCATAATTCATTTTACCGACACAAAAAAGATCCCACCTTGTCTAGCGATACTTGTTTTGTCGACATTTGGAAAGTTAAAAAAAAAAATCGAACATACTTTACTAGCACATAATGCCTATCAAGCTTGTGACTCTACAAACGCGATGGATGCATTTGCGGTTTAGTTAGGTTGTGTTTTGTCCAATAGGAACACATGAATGACCATATCCCCATAATGCAGCAGCAAGAACCTATGGAAAGTGAACACAGAACACTACTTTCTGCTGCAGTGTCGACCCTGAGGTACAAGCATTGTCCCATTTCGGCGTCTGTACATTTCCAGGAAGTTCTAGTTAACGCGGTGCATTCATTCAGTCCTGTGCATTTACGTCCCGATTTCAGCTAGTAGATCGATAGATAGTTTATATAATACTTGGTTAAAACTTGACACTCAAAAATGCGCAGACGGACAGACGGCCAAGAAGCCACTGGAGATGCTAGGACATACAAAAAGGTAGCTATCTACTGTGCTTCGATAGGCTGCTAATCTACTAGCAAGGTTAACTAGCGAGACAGAAATGTCAACACCACTACCATCTCCTCTCAGATGTTCGAATCAAACTGAACTAGCCCTGATATTACTATCTTCCATTAACTTTACACTGACTACATGACGTAACGTACATGTGGACACAATGTTTTAGTTAAAGCCATTCCAAGGCTCGTTGTATAGGCATTTTGATTGACACACATGGTTATGTAACTATGGCTTTCTGACATCTGTAACTGCTAGCTAGGTAGCTTATTCACACTTTGATATAACATGATTATTATTCTCCTATGACAGACTGACAGACAGACTGCAGGTTCAGGAGAGACCAGTCATCAACAACAATATCGACCACAACAAGGGGCTAAAACGAGCAGGTGCTGGTCGACTGTTACCTCAGTTGGAAAATGTCTCCTCCTCATCATCCTCATCCCTCCCTTTCTGAACTATGCATCATTGCAAAGAGAGGGCCAACTGTTACTGCCAGAAGGTAACCTGCTGCAGACATGACATTCACCTTACTCGCTCAACTTTATTATTTAATGTGTACAGAAGGCAAATAAAACCCTTACATTATGATTAAGATTATCAGCATTGATTAATATGTATCTTTTTTTTCAGATGGTGAAATTATAGATATCGGTTTAGGTCAAAAGATGCACCTGATGTGCAAAGGACAAGGACAGCCAGTTGGTAAGTCTGCTAGTTTGCCAGAAATGTCAACACAACTGTCATCTCCTCTCAGATGTAAGCCCTAACTACTCTGTTTCCTGTGTAGTCATACTGGATGCCCCCACTGGTATGTCCTCTGACATCTGGTTCCATGTACAAGAGAACATTGCACTGCTAACCAAGGTAAGGAGAAATACAGCACATCGTTTCAGGCAACTCTGTTAATGATTCAACAGTTCTAGAAGGGTTTTATTTTTTCTGGTAAAAAACAAATTTATGGACTACATTCCCTGACCAGAAGATGATTGTGTATGATATTATTGGAACCAGGACAATATTTGCAATGTTTTTGTGACAACTGCTGATTTGAAAAAGGATTGAAAAAATTTATTTGATTGATTGATTTTCCCATTTTCCCACCCACAGGTGTGCACTTATGACAGAGTGGGACTGGGGTTCAGCAAAAGAGTCCTGCAGAATGAAAGTACAGGGACGGAGAAAGTCTGGGGGATGTCCACCACTGGACGGTAAGCATCTTGTTTTCTCTATCCTGTCATTTTAAGGTTTTACGTATAAATGCTTGTTATACTGCAATGTAAATTGTTAATATAAAGTGTTACCTAATAGGCCTCCTGAGTGGCGCAGCACTCTAAGGCAGCGCTAGAAGCGTCACTACAGATCCGGGTTCGATACCGGGCTGTGCCACAGCCGGCCGCGAGCAGGAGACCCATGGGGCGGCGCACAATTGGCCCAGCATCGTCCGGGTTATGGGAGGGTTTGGCCGGCCGGGATATCCTTGTCCCACCGCGCTGTAGCGACTCCTGTGGCAGGCCGGGCGCATGCTCGCTGACACGGTCGCCTAGGTGTACGGTGTTTCTTCCGACACATTGGTGCGGCTGGCTACCGGGTTAAGCGGGTAGTGGGTCAAGAAGCAGTGCGGCTTGGCAGGGTCGTGTTTCGGACGACGCACGGCTCTCGACCTTCGCCTCTTCCCAAGTCCATACAGGAGTTGCAGCGATGAGATAAGACTGTAACTGGCAATTGGATATCACCAAATTGGGGAGGAAAAGGGGTAAAAAGTACCAAACAAATAGTGTTACCTGATAGTCTACTACTACAGTCACGGTAACAGGTGTTTGATGCAAGTTATTCTAAAGCCCTGATTCTCAACAAGCACACACACCATTCCCTATCAGATTTAGTATTCCCCTTGGCTAAGCGCCATGTGGGGCCATCTCATGGATTGTCCAATCAGAGACATCGGGGTCCACTGCCCCACCATCTCCCTGCCATAGCCTGCCCTGTCCTTGACTCTCCTAATCTCTTTGGCTGACAAAGTAACGTGTTGTTGAGCATTAAATCTAAGTGATGGATGGATGTGGTTGTATGTGGACGGTCAGGTCAGCAGTCTCTGTTACCTTGGGATCTGCCCCAGGCTAACAGCAGAGCAGGCAGGCAGCCGCCGTCTTCTGATACAAGCAATCAATTACCCAGAATTCAATAAGCTGGCAAACTGAGGGTTTGATGACTGCAATCCTGTCTGCTCCCTGCTGCCGCAGTGAAACCTCTTCATCCCAGCCTCTTCCCTCCAATGTTGATTTATTAGTGTAAGAGACCCAACAGATGGCTGTCTGTGGGGAGCTGCATTTCACCTGATGATGATGCTCCCTCTCTCTTTGGATGATTTTCTGTTGGATCTATCCTGCTTTACAAAGGCAAAGTAGCCAGGGGCTTCTTCCACTCGGCTTCTTTACACTGGCTGATTTAAAGGGTTTCAATGGCAGTGTTTCTGTTGTTATGGTGTAGCTGCCGACTTAGGGGCTGATGTGTTTTACTGTAAAAGCCCTTTGTGACAGCTGTGGTTGGAAAGACATACGTTTGATGAATTGATTGATGTCTTTCCCCCCCTACAGAATGGTGGACAACCTCCACCGCCTCATCGGTTTAGCTGGTCTAGCCACGCCTCTCATCCTGGTGGGCTCTGAACTGGGCACGCTCAACGCCAGGTTCTACAGCCATATCCATGACGCGTGAGTCTCCCTGCCCACCTGGGATCTCATTGGAAAATATAGGCTAACTCGTTTCTTGTTGCCTAACTTGCCACAAGTCAAAATATATTGAGATCGCTTAGTGTGATAGGTTCACTCCAAAAGTTGCTCGATATGTTCATATCTCAAAAGTGGCTGTGTAGATTCAGCTTTATGCCTCTATCCCAAATGAATGGGAAAGCTTTGCACAGTTTTTGACATTCTCACTTTCTCATCCCTGTTTGAGTTCCATCCTATTCCCTCTCACATTATTGACTACAGTAACTCCAGTACTTCTATAGTATCATCACAATCTGTAGCTAGACTCAGCACTGCATCAAACCCAGGGACATCATAAATTCTCTACCCCCACCCCCCACAAACACCAATGTCTGAGAAACCTAGTGATTAACACGAGCAGGGAGGGATCAGCCTCCCGGCCCGAGGTGAGAGATTTAGCGTTTCATCAGCCGTGATGTGCGACAGTTAAGAGAGTAAATGAAGCGATGGTGAGAGGATGACACCTGCAGAACAAAATATATCCCTCCCTGGATGTGGTGATGGGGTGTGGGCCCATCCATCTGTCTGCCAGTGGGCCTAGAGCAGACAGACAGACAACCGGGGCAGAGACATCCTTCTCACACTCATTACGGACAGGACAGGAAGGGTATAGGGGATGGGTCAGAACGGACACCGGAGGCCCACTTTTTATTTCTCTCTCTTTCTGTGTCCTCTCTTTTTTCTCACTGTGTTGTCTGTCCATCCGTCCGTCCGTCCGTCCTCAGGCAGGTGTCAGACCTTGTCCTTATTGATCCCATTCCAGAGGACATCTTTGAGGAGGACCAGTGGCAGAAGTACTGGTAAGTCACCTCGAGGAGGAGGAACGGAGGGGAGGGAGAAAGGAGGAGCAGAGCGAGTTAGTAGTACCGTGTTACTCAAGCCATTGACTCCATCCAGATTTTCTGTATGGATGGTAAGATAGGATCCACTGTGGTTGATTATCTCTGTTGGACAGGAAGCAGCATTAACATGATTAATGAGGCCAAAGGAACTCATTAGTAGATCCCACTCTCTTTCATCAGGAAGAAATGAGAGTGGAGAATTAGGGTGGGGGAGATGACACACATTTTAATAATAGGTGTCTTTTTTCCCTACGCATGATTCATGTCAAGCTGTGGATAATGGACATATAACCCTATTCATATTCATTGTTCATAAATGGCCATATAGGAAAAAATGATATTATGATAATCAGGCAGGACATTAGTGAAACTGTCAGTTATTCATAGTCATCAGTAAATAGCAGTGATTTACATAACAATATGGTAATATGCTGTAAAACAATACAGGTAAACACGTGAAAAGATGTAAGCTGAAATTAGTTTGACCCTAGCATTTACAATATTGCTTTTCTTTGTATCAATTGGAGGGCGAGTGCTACACGCTCCCCAAGCGTAATACCTTTTATCTTTGAACAACATTGTATTCAAAGTTATTATTCATGAACAAACTCGTTCCATATGCTTCGCAAAAAACACATTAGTTATTCAAAATTCTTGTAACTTTTCCAATAAGTTAGTCGAAGTTTTCCATAAATTGCGCTTGGAAGATTCCTGGAATAAGCAACGAATATGCAGGAGATCTGAGGATCCTCCAAACGGTGGGATTTCTGGAAAACCTGTGAATTGTAGGGAAGTTCCAGGGATTTTCCGTCCCTAGTTTTGCCTCTGTTACTTCCCTCCACCAGCATCCCACTTGCTCTGTGGGGTTATATAACATTTCATTTCTTTAGTGAGATAAGAAATGAGTCGTTGAAAATGGCCTAATTTGTACGTGACTGTAAGTGGAGCCGTGTCATTTATCAGAGATATGTTTCCAATTATCCCCTGATTAATAGGCATTCATGTCATTTCCCCGCTGCCTAGCAGACTACAGTGTACTGGCTGGAGATCCAATTACTCTGCAACCTAGAAATCAACTGAGGAAAGGATCCCTGCATGAAGTAGACTTATATTATTAGTCTCTGATTTAAGATAGAAAACAAGAAATATGAAAATGTAATATCAAGATTACTTGAAACCAGGTTTGCAGTTCTATCCAGAGCCACCGGAGTTGTGTGTGTATTTCCATTCTTCAGAACATAACACAAGTACAACATCGTCTGATTACAACTCAACATTCATACAACGTTCCACATTCGGCGTGATGGTACCTGAGGAGTGCTGTAGTGTAGAGAGGAGACGGTATCAGCGAGGCTCCTCTCTGCCTGGGCTCCAGGATTTACTCATCAAAGTCCTTCTCATTAACCACGGCTCTCTCCCAAATTACTGCTGTTTTATCAGACAAAATGAATCGGCACCGTCTCCTGAGAACTTCTCCTTTTTTGTGTATTATTTTATATGGACTTGAAAGTAGAGTGAGACGGAGGCTAGAGTTCGCTAGCCTTAAACTGATATGCTCTATTTCACCATTGTCTCAGTTTGGATCTCAGGCTATATCTTTCCTTTTGGTATTTCTCCTCGGAGGCTAGAAGCCAGAGATGATACTTCCTGATGAGAAATCAAGTCAGAACGGTAGGAGTTAGTGGAAGCCCCTCAGTCCAGCCATACAGATTGCATTCATCCAGGGACGTGGTTTTAGTGGGATCCCTACAGAATGAAACGCATACAATCAGTTTGTTTTCTTTGCCCTGAAAATGGGTCTTGTGAAGTTGACCCAATTTTATATGTACAGTGTCTTCGCGTTCCCACCTGATGATATATAGATTGCATGGGGGTTTTCTGATAGTATAGTATTTAGCAGAATCATATAAGATCTGCAGTCAGTCAGCCCTACACTCTCCCTAAAGTCTACAGTAGACAATGGCCTACATGTAAATACAACACATTGTCATGAAGGTCAGATTCCTAATATCTACTGTAACAGTCAGTGTTTAGTGTTTTATATAGGAAGGAGATACCAGACTTCAGGAACCGTAGATACCAGACTTCAGGAACCGTATATACCAGAGTTTATAATTGCACCTCATAACGTGTGTGAGAGCCAGTGTTCATGTGTGTCTATTAGAGTTGGTGTATTACAGAATGAATTTGTCTCTGGAAAATATTGACTCCAATTTAATATAATCCAAAACGGGGGGAAGTATTCTATTTTAATGAGCTTGTCCTTATTGTTTGTTTAATGAGCGTTGAGTGATTGTCAAAACACCATTTTACTCTAGCTTTTCAAATGTGTTTACTCAAGCTGAATCCTTTGCATCATGAAATCACTGGGGTATAACGATTTAGAAATAGTCTAATTGCATTCATGATGTTGCTTATTTCCTGTATTTCAGATATTCAGGACAGTTGTTTTCATGTTAGTATGAGCAACATCTGCCCTCTTCATAATATCAAGTAGGAGAAAAGGACAATGCTGGTTAAAGGTGAGAGGAAGATGGCTTAGTGTCCGAAGAAGGGGTTTACTTTAAAGGGTTAATGGTTGGTTAACCTGCAGGGACATTTTAAATGAGCAGAACCAGATGGTCAAAGCAATGTGTCTGATGGTGTGGTGGAGGTGATAGAAGCCCCACCTGACTGGCTGTCTCTCAGCAGGCAGACATGAGCTACTGTACCAGCTGGGGGTGATGGGCATGGCCCAGCTGGGGGGGGGGCTTGGACTGGGCATGGCCCAGCTGGTGTGGTATGTGGTGGGCCAACCTGGTCTGGTGGTGGATCAGTCTCACCTGTATGGAAACCTGATGGAGTTATGAGTCCAGATGGAGACTCCATATCACATCCAGCCAGGCCCCATTCATCATCTGATCCCTCATTAGTACCCTGAGCACACTGAGGATACAGACTGTCTCAGACAGCCCTGGGCACACTGAGGATACACACGGTCTCAGACGGCCCTGGGCACACTGAGGATACACACGGTCTCAGACGGCCCTGGGCACACTGAGGATACACACGGTCTCAGACGGCCCTGGGCACACTGAGGATACACGGTCTCAGACGGCCCTGGGCACACTGAGGATACACACGGTCTCAGACGGCCCTGGGCACACTGAGGATACAGACTGTCTCAGACGGCCCTGGGCACACTGAGGATACAGACCGTCTCAGACGGCCCTGGGCACACTGAGGATACAGACGGTCTCAGACGGCCCTGGGCACACTGAGGATACAGACGGTCTCAGACAGCCCTGGGCACACTGAGGATACAGACGGTCTCAGACGGCCCTGGGCACACTGAGGATACAGACGGTCTCAGACGGCCCTGGGCACACTGAGGATACAGACCGGGCACACTGAGGATACAGACGGCCCTGGGCACACTGAGGATACAGACGGTCTCAGACGGCCCTGGGCACACTGAGGATACAGACCGTCTCAGACGGCCCTGGGCACACTGAGGATACAGACCGTCTCAGACGGCCCTGGGCACACTGAGGATACAGACCGTCTCAGACGGCCCTGGGCACACTGAGGATACAGACCGTCTCAGACGGCCCTGGGCACACTGAGGATACACACAGTCTCAGACGGCCCTGGGCACACTGAGGATACAGACTGTCTCAGACAGCCCTGGGCACACTGAGGATACACACGGTCTCAGACGGCCCTGGGCACACTGAGGATACACACGGTCTCAGACGGCCCTGGGCACACTGAGGATACACACGGTCTCAGACGGCCCTGGGCACACTGAGGATACACACGGTCTCAGACGGCCCTGGGCACACTGAGGATACACACGGTCTCAGACGGCCCTGGGCACACTGAGGATACAGACTGTCTCAGACGGCCCTGGGCACACTGAGGATACAGACCGTCTCAGACGGCCCTGGGCACACTGAGGATACAGACCGTCTCAGACGGCCCTGGGCACACTGAGGATACAGACCGTCTCAGACGGCCCTGGGCACACTGAGGATACAGACCGTCTCAGACGGCCCTGGGCACACTGAGGATACAGACGGTCTCAGACGGCCCTGGGCACACTGAGGATACAGACGGTCTCAGACGGCCCTGGGCACACTGAGGATACAGACGGTCTCAGACGGCCCTGGGCACACTGAGGATACAGACGGTCTCAGACGGCCCTGGGCACACTGAGGATACAGACGGTCTCAGACGGCCCTGGGCACACTGAGGATACAGACGGTCTCAGACGGCCCTGGGCACACTGAGGATACAGACGGTCTCAGACGGCCCTGGGCACACTGAGGATACAGACCGTCTCAGACGGCCCTGGGCACACTGAGGATACAGACCGTCTCAGACGGCCCTGGGCACACTGAGGATACACACAGTCTCAGTCGGCCCTGGGCACACTGAGGATACAGACTGTCTCAGACGGCCCTGGGCAGGCCCTACACCCAAACAAGGGCACTGCGTTCATCCACCTCTGGCCTGCTCGCCTCCCTACCACTGAGGAAGTACAGCTCCCGCTCAGCCCAGTCAAAACTGTTCGCTGCTCTGGCCCCCCAATGGTGGAACAAACTCCCTCACGACGCCAGGACAGCGGAGTCAATCACCACCTTCCGGAGACACCTGAAACCCCACCTCTTTAAGGAATACCTAGGATAGGATAAGTATTCCCTCTCACCCCCCCCTTTAAGATATAGATGCACTATTGTAAAGTGACTGTTCCACTGGATGTCATAAGGTGAATGCACCAATTTGTAAGTCGCTCTGGATAAGAGCGTCTGCTAAATGACTTAAATGTAATGTAAATGTGTGTGTGTTCCTGTTCATGTTTTTGTGACACCCCCCTAGCCAGACCGGTAGCAGACGAAGGGAGGCAGAGATGACAGACAGCAGTCCAGCCACTCTGCAGGCCAGGCTCCAAACCTCCCAACCCCTGTCATGGGCACTCAGGGCCCAGATTACCCTCTTCACTAATGAGCATTTGGAGAAGACAAGACTTGGAGTGGACAGTAACACCAGGAAATATGACGCACTCTGTTAGGATGTCGATTGACGATAATTGAAAAAAACCAGACTGCGAGTGTGAATCTTTCGAGAGAGAGAGAGAGAGAGAGAGAGAGAGAGAGAGAGAGAGAGAGAGAGAGAGAGAGAGAGAGAGAGAGAGAGAGAGAGAGAGAGAGAGAGAGAGAGAGAGAGAGAGAGAGAGAATGTTAGTGTGTTACTCTGCGGCAGAGAATAGCCATGACTGTTTCTTTCTGCTAACTGTTAGAACAGCACAGCTCCCCAGAGACAAGCAGGAGAGTCTGGAACCCCAATTAATTGTAATTGGCACCGCTCTAAGCATAACTATTGTTGCTCCGTTCCACTAATGAAGCACGGCTGTCACGGGCACCCATGTATTTCCTCCACTAGAATCTATAGTATTGACTCAGGGAGGAAGGAACCGCTGCTGGTGCTGGCTGTTCTGGGCAGTACAACACTGCCACACTGTGGCCAAGTGGGGAATTGCTCTGTTGGTTTAATGTCTGCATGCATTCATTCATGTCTCTCGTTTCAGTAGTTGTTCATCTCAGGAAGAATGGCACTTTGATTTACAAATGTTCGCAGTTTGAATGTGACTGGAGTCCTGTATTAGATGTATTTCCAAGTAACACTACAAGGTAGCAATGTGAATAGTTCTACCTTCTGTTTGGTGTCACTGCGTATCACAGGAATCTCCCCATTAATCACTTGTAGTTTTATATTGTACAATTTTTTTTTGACACTTGTGTAATGAATCTCTGTTTTATACACCTGCAATAGTCCATATTTACTCCTGTAATAGTCCTTGTTCTGTTTCCTTTCTCTCCTGTAATAGTCCTTACATTTACATTTAAGTCATTTAGCAGACGCTCTTATCCAGAGCGACTTACAAATTGGTGCATTCACCTTATGACATCCAGTGGAACAGTCACTTTACAATAGTGCATCTAAATCTTAAAGGGGGGTGAGAGGGATTACTTATCCTATCCTAGGTATTCCTTAAAGAGGTGGGGTTTCAGGTGTCTCCGGAAGGTGGTGATTGACTCCGCTGTCCTGGCGTCGTGAGGGAGTTTGTTCCACCATTGGGGGGCCAGAGCAGCGAACAGTTTTGATTGGGCTGAGCGGGAGCTGTACTTCCTCAGTGGTAGGGAGGCGAGCAGGCCAGAGGTGGATGAACGCAGTGCCCCTGTTTGGGTGTAGGGCCTGATCAGAGCCTGGAGGTACTGAGGTGCCGTTCCCCTCACAGCTCCGTAGACAAGCACCATGGTCTTGTAGCGGATGCGAGCTTCAACTGGAAGCCAGTGGAGAGAACGGAGGAGCGGGGTGACGTGAGAGAACTTGGGAAGGTTGAACACCAAACGGGCTGCGGCGTTCTGGATGAGTTGAAGGGGTTTAATGGCACAGGCAGGGAGCCCAGCCAACAGCGAGTTGCAGTAATCCAGACGGGAGATGACAAGTGCCTGGATTAGGACCTGCGCCGCTTCCTGTGTGAGGCAGGGTCGTACTCTGCGGATGTTGTAGAGCATGAACCTACAGGAATGGGCCACCGCCTTGATGTTGGTTGAGAACAACAGGGTGTTGTCCAGGATCACGCCAAGGTTCTTAGCGCTCTGGGAGGAGGACACAATGGAGTTGTCAACCGTGATGGCGAGATCATGGAACGGGCAGTCCTTCCCCGGGAGGAAGAGCAGCTCCGTCTTGCCGAGGTTCAGCTTGAGGTGGTGATCCGTCATCCACACTGATATGTCTGCCAGACATGCAGAGATGCGATTCGCCACCTGGTCATCAGAAGGGGGAAAGGAGAAGATTAATTGTGTGTCGTCTGCATAGCAATGATAGGAGAGACCATGTGAGGTTATGACAGAGCCAAGTGACTTGGTGTATAGCGAGAATAGGAGAGGGCCTAGAACAGAGCCCTGGGGACACCAGTGGTGAGAGCGCGTGGTGAGGAGACAGATTCTCGCCACGCCACCTGGTAGGAGCGACCTGTCAGGTAGGACGCAATCCAAGCGTGGGCCGCGCCGGAGATGCCCAACTCGGAGAGGGTGGAGAGGAGGATCTGATGGTTCACAGTATCGAAGGCAGCCGATAGATCTAGAAGGATGAGAGCAGAGGAGAGAGAGTTGGCTTTAGCAGTGCGGAGCGCCTCCGTGATACAGAGGAGAGCAGTCTCAGTTGAATGACTAGTCTTGAAACCTGACTGATTTGGATCAAGAAGGTCATTCAGAGAGAGATAGCGGGAGAGCTGGCCAAGGACGACACGTTCAAGAGTTTTGGAGAGAAAAGAAAGAAGGGATACTGGTCTGTAACTGTTGTCATCGGAGGGATCGAGTGTAGTTTTTTTCAGAAGGGGTGCAACTCTCGCTCTCTTGAAGATGGAAGGGACGTAGCCAGCGGTCAGGGATGAGTTGATGAGCGAGGTGAGGTAAGGGAGAAGGTCTCCGGAAATGGTCTGGAGAAGAGAGGAGGGGATAGGGTCCTTGTTCTGTTTCCTTTCTCTCCTGTAATAGTCCTTGTTCTGTTTTCTCTCCTGTAATAGTCCTTGTTCTGTTTTCTCTCCTGTAATAGTCCTTGTTCTGTTTTCTTTCTCTACTGTTAATAGTCCTTGTTCTGTTTTCTTTCTCTACTGTAATAGTCCTTGTTCCGTTTTCTCTTCTGTTTTCTCTCCTGTAATAGTCCTTGTTTTGTTTTCTCTCCTGTAATAGTCCTTGTTCTGTTTTCTCTCCTGTAATAGTCCTTGTTCTGTTTTCTCTCCTGTAATAGTCATTGTTCTGTTTTCTCTCCTGTAATAGTCCTTGTTCTGTTTTCTCTCCTGTAATAGTCCTTGTTCTGTTTTCTTTCTCTACTGTTAATAGTCCTTGTTCTGTTTTCTTTCTCTACTGTAATAGTCCTTGTTCCATTTTCTGTTCTGTTTTCTTTCTCTACTGTAATAGTCCTTGTTCCATTTTCTCTTCTGTTTTCTCTCCTGTAATAGTCCTTGTTCTGTTTTCTTTTTCTCTACTGTAATAGTCCTTGTTCTGTTTTCTTTCTCTACTGTAATAGTCATTGTTCTGTTTCCTTTCTCTCCTGTAATAGTCCTTGTTCCGTTTTCTCTTCTGTTTACTCTCCTGTAATAGTCCTTGTTCCATTTTCTTTCTCTCCTGTAATAGTCCTTGTTCTGTTTCCTTTCTCTCCTGTAATAGTCCTTGTTCCGTTTTCTCTTCTGTTTTCTCTCCTGTAATAGTCCTTGTTCTGTTTTCTCTCTCTACTGTAATAGTCCTTGTTCTGTTTTCTTTCTCTACTGTAATAGTCCTTGTTCTGTTTCCTTTCTCTCCTGTAATAGTCCTTGTTCCGTTTTCTCTTCTGTTTTCTCTCCTGTAATAGTTATTGTTCTGTTTTTTCTCTACTGTAATAGTCCTTGTTCCATTTTCTTTCTCTCCTGTAATAGTCCTTGTTCCATTTTTTTCCCTCTCCTGTAATAGTCCTTGTTCCATTTTCTTTCTCTCCTGTAATAGTCCTTGTTCTGTTTTCTCTCCTGTAATAGTCCTTGTTTCGTTTTCTCTTCTGTTTTCTCTCCTGTAATAGTCCTTGTTCCGTTTTCTCTTCTGTTTTCTCTCCTGTAATAGTCCTTGTTCCATTTTCTTTCTCTCCTTTAATAGTCCTTGTTCCGTTTTTCTCTCTCCTGTAATAGTCCTTGTTCCGTTGTCTTTCTCTCCTGTATTAGTCCTTGTTCCGTTTTTCTCTCTCCTGTAATAGTCCTTGTTCCGTTTTCTTTCTTTCCTGTAATAGTCCTTGTTCCGTTTTCTCTTCTGTTTTCTCTCCTGTAATAGTCCTTGTTCTGTTTCCTTTCTCTCCTGTAATAGTCCTTGTTCTGTCTTCTTTCTCTCCTGTAATAGTCCTTGTTCTGTTTTCTCTTCTGTTTTCTCTCCTGTAATAGTCCTTGTTCTGTTTTCTCTTCTGTTGTCTCTCCTGTAATAGTCCTTGTTCTGTTTTCTCTTCTGTTTTCTCTCCTGTAATAGTCATTGTTCTGTTTTTTTTCTCTACTGTAATAGTCCTTGTTCCATTTTCTTTCTCTCCTGTAATAGTCCTTGTTCTGTTTCCTTTCTCTCCTGTAATAGTCCTTGTTCTGTCTTCTTTCTCTCCTGTAATAGTCCTTGTTCTGTTTCCTTTCTCTCCTGTAATAGTCCTTGTTCTGTCTTCTTTCTCTCCTGTAATAGTCCTTGTTCTGTTTCCTTTCTCTCCTGTAATAGTCCTTGTTCTGTTTTCTCTTCTGTTTTCTCTCCTGTAATAGTCATTGTTCTGTTTTTTTTCTCTACTGTAATAGTCCTTGTTCCATTTTCTTTCTCTCCTGTAATAGTCCTTGTTCTGTTTCCTTTCTCTCCTGTAATAGTCCTTGTTCCGTTTTCTCTCCTGTTTTCTCTCCTGTAATAGTCCTTGTTCCGTTTTTCTCTCTCCTGTAATAGTCCTTGTTCCGTTTTCTTTCTCTCCTGTATTAGTCCTTGTTCCGTTTTTCTCTCTCCTGTAATAGTCCTTGTTCCATTTTCTTTCTCTCCTGTAATAGTCCTTGTTCCATTTTCTCTTCTGTTTTCTCTCTCCTGTAATAGTCCTTGTTCCATTTTCTTTCTCTCCTGTAATAGTCCTTGTTCCATTTTCTCTTCTGTTTTCTCTCCTGTAATAGTCCTTGTTCCATTTTCTTTCTCTCCTGTAATAGTCCTTGTTCTGTTTCCTTTCTCTCCTGTAATAGTCCTTGTTCCATTTTCTCTTCTGTTTTCTCTACTGTAATAGTCCTTGTTCCATTTTCTTTCTCTCCTGTAATAGTCCTTGTTCCATTTTCTCTTCTGTTTTCTCTCCTGTAACAGTACTTGTTCCATTTTCTTTCTCTCCTGTAATAGTCCTTGTTCCGTTTTTCTCTTCTGTTTTCTCTCCTGTAATAGTCCTTGTTCTGTTTTCTTTCTCTCCTGTAATAGTCCTTGTTCCATTTTCTCTTCTGTTTTCTCTCCTGTATTAGCCCTTGTTATGTTTTCTTTCTCTACTGTGATAGTCCTTGTTCCATTTTCTATCTCTCCTGTAATAGTCGTTGTTCTGTTTTCTCTTCTGTTTTCTCTCCTGTAATAGTCCTTGTTCCGTTTTCTCTCCTACTCGTGTAATAGTTGCAGGTTGATGTTTATTTTCATGAATCTTGCCCAGGAGGCAGAACTGACCCATTTCCACTAGATGGGCCAGCTGCAAAGTTAAAATTGGCCATATCGTAAAAATATATGAAAACCACAATGTGCTTTTTGGATGTAATTTAAAATCAGGGTTAGACATTATGCTTAACAGTGTGGTTAGGGTTATGTTTAAAATAAGAATGTATGAATTTGTGGCTGTGCCAGCTAGTGACCACTGCAGAGTTTCCTCCAGGGCAAGATTCATGACAATAAAATGCCAACCTGCTTAATAATCCATGTTCTATGTTCTCTGCTACTCGTGTAATAGTCCATCTTCTGGGTTCTATGTTCTCTGCTACTCGTGTAATAGTCCATCTTCTGGGTTCTATGTTCTCTGCTACTCGTGTAATAATCCATGTTCTGGGTTCTATGTTCTCTGCTACTCGTGTAATAGTCCATGTTCTGGGTTCTATGTTCTCTGTTACTCGTGTAATAGTCCATGTTCTGGGTTCTATGTTCTCTGTTACTCGTGTAATAGTCCATGTTCTGGGTTCTAACCTACTTAACAGTCCCTTTTTCTGTGTTCTAATGTAATAGTCCATGTTCTGTGTTCTCTCCTAGTCATGTAATAGAACATGTTCTACTGGTGTAATAGTCTGTTTTGTACGTGAGCTCCCTCTCAGGTAATGGAGGCCCTGCATATGGAATGACATGCTAATGAGGCAGGGCCCTCTTATCTTGTCGGGGGGCCAAATTCCGACAGTGAATTGCGACAGTTGTAACAAAAGTAACAGAGCGTCTATTCAGCCTGCACTAATCCAGATGGGAAAGTCAAACAGCAGAAAGTCCGCCGCACAAACTCATTTCATCACGTTATTCATTTAGATATTGCCTTGCCGCTCCTGAGGAGGAAGGGGAAAGAAGAGCCCTCTGAAATGACCAACATGGCTGAGGTGTTTTGCTCTACATGGTTCCTCCACTCCCTCTCCCTCTACCCTCTTATCGCCTTAATTCATCCCGCCAATCTGGGCTGTCTTTACCCACTAAATTTCCCTTTGACACGCATGCCTTCCCTCGCATAATCCTCCCTCCCGGGCAGAATTAAAGATGGAGAAAAAGAGGAGGGAATAGGAAGGGACAGGACAGGTGGCTGGAGAATCCTTGAAATAATGCCACAGACAGACAGCAATGATTTGACCAGATTCAAACAGGGGCAGAGTTTTTATGGAGATGAAAAGTTAACAGGTGGAAATGTGTGGAGACAGAGAAGTCCCTAAAGAGCCAGGTTATAAGAGTCCCTTCTAAATTGTGGGGCGAGAATGACTTCAGGTGTCGAACTAGTGGCAAGGAAGATGATAGAATGTCTGATTTGAAGAAATAAAATGGTCTGTGAAAGGCTGAAATTGGGAAAGGTAGCAGCAACTATTTTCCTGTCTGCTGCCACCATTAAATGTTTGTCTATTTGTGACTTCTTCCTACCGGCCCTGCTACCATGCAGCCATTAGGTGTCCGGCGTTGCCATCAGCCATTTTGGTTGGTTGCTGTGTAGCAGGTAGAACGTCTCATTGACGGCACGTGCATTGTAGCTGAAGTTTAAGACTGGAAGACTGTTTAAGACTGGAAGACTGTTAGCATTTGTATCTCGAAATACCTGAGCACTAATCAGGTTACAGCCTCGTCTAGACATCAGGTTACAGCCTCGTCTAGACATCAGGTTACAGCCTCGTCTAGACAGCCTCGTCTAGACATCAGGTTACAGCCTCGTCTAGACATCAGGTTACAGCCTCGTCTAGACATCAGGTTACAGTCTCGTCTAGACATCAGGTTACAGCCTCGTCTAGACATCAGGTTACAGCCTCGTCTAGACATCAGGTTACAGGCTCGTCTAGACATCAGGTTACAGGCTCGTCTAGACATCAGGTTACAGGCTCGTCTAGACATCAGGTTACAGCCTCGTCTAGACATCAGGTTACAGCCTCGTCTAGACATCAGGTTACAGCCTCGTTTAGACATCAGGTTACAGCCTCGTCTAGACATCAGGTTACAGCCTCGTCTAGACATCAGGTTACAGCCTCGTCTCGACATCAGGTTACAGCCTCGTCTCGACATCAGCTTACAGCCTCGTCTAGACATCAGGTTACAGCCTCGTCTAGACATCAGGTTACAGCCTCGTCTAGACATCAGGTTACAGCCTCGTCTAGACATCAGGTTACAGCCTCGTCTCGACATCAGGTTACAGCCTCGTCTCGACATCAGGTTACAGCCTCGTCTCGACATCAGGTTACAGCCTCGTCTCGACATCAGGTTACAGCCTCGTCTAGACATCAGGTTACAGCCTCGTCTAGACATCAGGTTACAGCCTTATAAGGATTTACATCCTTTGACAAAGTTTCATATCTCAACACGTGGGAAATAAGCCAATGTCGATTAGAGGTGAATGCTGTGGGGTGAGCACCATGGGTCGGGGGTGTGAACTCTAGGTTGGGGCTGGAGGATGTGGGTCTGACTAGGACTGTGGGGTGGGCTGAGGCCTGGCTGGAGGCTGTGGGTCTGACTAGCACTGTGGGGTGGGCTGAGGCCTGGCTGTGTGTCTGACTAGCACTGTGGGGTGGGCTGAGGCCTGGCTGGAGGCTGTGGGTCTGACTAGCACTGTGGGGTGGGCTGAGGCCTGGCTGGAGGCTGTGGGCCTAGCAGTTGGGTGAGGGCTGTGGGGATAGCTGTGAGGTTCAGAGCTGTGGGGCGGGGGGGTTGGCTGAGAGCTGGGGCTGGGGGTGCACTGAGGGCAAGGGCTCAGGGCTGTGGGTGGGTGGGCTGCACACTAGGGGTGGCAGAGGGTGGCAGACCTCACTATTGATTGGGCTCTGCAGGCTGAGACCAGCCAATTCGAAGCACCAGTGAGCCGAGACCGATTGGCCCTCCTGAGTTACAAAATTCCTGTGCTGCTTTCCTCATTTGTCCCAAAAAATATCTCTCATTCTCTCCTGTCAAAACGTCTGCTAGAGAAAGTTTGGAATTTTGGCTGAAAATACATATTTATTAATATCATATTTATAATGAATATTCGCAATAGGTCTGTTTTTAAACCGATGCGACATTGTCTGTATGTAACACTGCTGTAACCAAGATTGTTCAGAATAAACACATCGCTATGATGTTGTAGGTGAAACTAAGGTCAAAGACTCTGCTAGCCTCATCTCTCCCCTGCAATCTTTCAGTTTAGAGGGTTTAGTGCTGCTGGCCTAAAGAACAGTGAAACACAGCCTAAAGAACAGTGAAACACAGCCTAAAGAACAGTGAAACACAGCCTAAAGAACAGTGAAACACAGCCTAAAGAACAGTGAAACACAGCCTAAAGAACAGTGAAACACAGCCTAAAGAACAGTGAAACACAGCCTAAAGAACAGTGTAACACAGCCTAAAGAACAGTGAAACACAGCCTAAAGAACAGTGAAACACAGCCTAGCCTAGAGCTGTTTTCTAATCATACTCCATTATTTTCAGTATTGAGATTTCATTTGGAGATCATTTCATAACAGGATTGGAAATCCATTTAAATTATTGTCTGTTAAAGGAAGAGTCATGCAATTATACTGAACAAAAATATAAACGCAACATGCAACAATTTGACTGAGTTACAGTTCATATAAGGAAATCAGTCAATTTAAATAAATTCATTAGGGCCTAGTCTATGGATTTCAGATACCTTAAAAAAGGCAGAGAACCAGTCAGTATCTGGTGTGACCACCATTTGTCTCATGCAGCTCAAACCATCTCATTCACATAGAGTTGATCAGGCTGTTGATTTATGGCCTGTGGAATATTGTCCCACTCCTCTTCAATGGCTGTGCAAAGTTGCTGGATATTGGGTGGGAACAGGAAGCCAGAGCATCACGAACATGCTCAATGGGTGGCTATGCAGGCAATGGAAGAACAGGGACCTTTTCAGCTTCCAGGAATTGTGTACAGATCCTTGTGACATTGGGCCGTGCATTATCATGTTGAAACATGAGGTGATGGAGGCGGATGAATGGCACGACAATGGGCCTCAGGATCTCATCACGGTATCTCTGCATTCAAATTGCCATTGCATTTGTTGTCCGTAGCTTATACATGCTCTTACCATAACCCCACCGACACCATGGGGTACTCTTTTCAATGTTGACATCAGCAAACTGCTCGCCCACACAACGCCATACACACTGTCTGCCATCTGCCTGGTACAGTTGAAACAGGGATTCATCTGTGAAGAGCACACTTCTCCAGCATGCCAGTGGTCATCGAAGGTGAGCATTTGCCCACTGAAGTTGGTTAAGACGCCAAACTGCATTCAGGGCAAGATCCTGGTGAAGACGACGAGCACGCAGATGAGCTTCCCTGAGACGGTTTCTGACAGTTTTCAAAAATTGTACGCTCCCTCAACTTGAGACAACTGTGGCATTGTGTTGAGTGACAACTGCACATTTTAGAGTTGGCCTTTATTGTTCCGAGCGTAAGGTGCACCTGCGTAATGATCACGTTGTTTAATCAGCTTCTTGAGAAATATTCACTAACAGGGATGTAAACACATTTGTGCACAGAATTTGAGAGAGAGAAGCTTTTTGTGCATATGGACCATTTCTGGGATTGTTTTATTTCAGCTCATGAAACATGGGACCAACACTTCACATGTTGTGTTTATATTTCTGTTCAGTGTATATCAAGAAATGTTTTGCAGTTAGGTTTTCAAATATATTGAATTTGGCCATTGGTGCACACTAAAAAAGTAAAAAGGATGACGTCTCTGAGTCAGGTAGTTGTTGGAATGGTGTTGCTAAGCTTTTCATTCCTGACAGTCTATTGTGTATTGTGTGTTTGTCTCTAGGTACTGTATGTGTGTGTGTGTGTTTGTTGTGTATTTGTCTCTATAGGTACATTTACATGTTGTTGTGTTCTGTGTCTCTATAGTTACAGTCACATGTTGTGTTCTGTGTCTCTATAGTTACAGTCACATGTTGTGTTATGTGTCTCTATAGTTACAGTCACATGTTGTGTTCTGTGTCTCTATAGTTACAGTCACATGTTGTGTTCTGTGTCTCTATAGTTACAGTCACATGTTGTGTTCTGTGTCTCTATAGTTACAGTCACATGTTGTGTTCTGTGTCTCTATAGTTACAGTCACATGTTGTGTTATGTGTCTCTATAGTTACAGTCACATGTTGTGTTCTGTGTCTCTATAGTTAGTCACATGTTGTGTTCTGTGTCTCTATAGTTACAGTCACATGTTGTGTTATGTGTCTCTATAGTTACAGTCACATGTTGTTGTGTTCTGTGTCTCTATAGTTACAGTCACATGTTGTTGTGTTCTGTGTCTCTATAGTTAGTCACATGTTGTTGTGTTCTGTGTCTCTATAGTTACAGTCACATGTTGTTGTGTTCTGTGTCTCTATAGTTACAGTCACATGTTGTTGTGTTCTGTGTCTTTATAGTTACAGTCACATGTTGTTGTGTTCTGTGTCTTTATAGTTACAGTCACATGTTGTGTTCTGTGTCTTTATAGTTACAGTCACATGTTGTTGTGTTCTGTGTCTTTATAGTTACAGTCACATGTTGTTGTGTTCTGTGTCTTTATAGTTACAGTCACATGTTGTTGTGTTCTGTGTCTCTATAGTTACAGTCACATGTTGTTGTGTTCTGTGTCTCTATAGTTAGTCACATGTTGTGTTCTGTGTCTCTATAGTTACAGTCACATGTTGTGTTCTGTGTCTCCATAGTTAGTCACATGTTGTTGTGTTCTGTGTCTCTATAGTTACAGTCACATGTTGTTGTGTTCTGTGTCTTTATAGTTACAGTCACATGTTGTTGTGTTCTGTGTCTTTATAGTTACAGTCACATGTTGTTGTGTTCTGTGTCTTTATAGTTAGTCACATGTTGTGTTCTGTGTCTCTATAGTTACAGTCACATGTTGTGTTCTGTGTCTCCATAGTTAGTCACATGTTGTTGTGTTCTGTGTCTCTATAGTTACAGTCACATGTTGTTGTGTTCTGTGTCTTTATAGTTACAGTCACATGTTGTGTTCTGTGTCTTTATAGTTACAGTCACATGTTGTTGTGTTCTGTGTCTTTATAGTTACAGTCACATGTTGTTGTGTTCTGTGTCTCTATAGTTACAGTCACATGTTGTGTTCTGTGTCTCTATAGTTACAGTCACATGTTGTGTTCTGTGTCTCTATAGTTACAGTCACATGTTGTGTTCTGTGTCTTTATAGTTAGTCACATGTTGTGTTCTGTGTCCCTATAGTTACAGTCACATGTTGTGTTCTGTGTCTCTATAGTTAGTCACATGTTGTTGTGTTCTGTGTCTCTATAGTTACAGTCACATGTTGTGTTCTGTGTCTCTATAGTTAGTCACATGTTGTTGTGTTCTGTGTCTCTATAGTTAGTCACATGTTGTTGTGTTCTGTGTCTCTATAGTTAGTCACATGTTGTTGTGTTCTGTGTCTCTATAGTTAGTCACATGTTGTTGTGTTCTGTGTCTCTATAAGTACAGTCACATGTTGTTGTGTTCTGTGTCTCTATAGTTACAGTCACATGTTGTTGTGTTCTGTGTCTCTATAGTTACAGTCACATGTTGTTGTGTTCTGTGTCTCTATAGTTACAGTCATATGTTGTGTTCTGTGTCTCTATAGTTACAGTCACATGTTGTTGTGTTCTGTGTCTCTATAGTTACAGTCACATGTTGTTGTGTTCTGTGTCTTTATAGTTAGTCACATGTTGTTGTGTTCTGTGTCTTTATAGTTACAGTCACATGTTGTTGTGTTCTGTGTCTTTATAGTTAGTCACATGTTGTTGTGTTCTGTGTCTCTATAGCTAGTCACATGTTGTTGTGTTCTGTGTCTCTATAGTTACAGTCACATGTTGTTGTGTTCTGTGTTTGTAGGTACAGTCAGCTGGTACCATCCCTCCAAGCCATGCAATTCTCAGCTGCCACAGGCATCAGCCGCATCCTTATCATTCTGGGGCTGCTAAAGCCCGCCATCATGGGGGACAACATCGCTGAAGACCTCATACAGAGACAGGTGAGTCTGACTGGAACATCGCTGAAGACCTCATACAGAGACAGGTGAGTCTGACTGGAACATCGCTGAAGACCTCATACAGAGACAGGTGAGTCTGACTGGAACATCGCTGAAGACCTCATACAGAGACAGGTGAGTCTGACTGGAACATCGCTGAAGACCTCATACAGAGACAGGTGAGTCTGACTGGAACATTGCTGAAGACCTCATACAGAGACAGGTGAGTCTGACTGGAACATCGCTGAAGACCTCATACAGAGACAGGTGAGTCTGACTGGAACATCGCTGAAGACCTCATACAGAGACAGGTGAGTCTGACTGGAACATTGCTGAAGACCTCATACAGAGACAGGTGAGTCTGACTGGAACATTGCTGAAGACCTCATACAGAGACAGGTGAGTCTGACTGAAACATCGCTGAAGACCTCATACAGAGACAGGTGAGTCTGACTGAAACATTGCTGAAGACCTCATACAGAGACAGGTGAGTCTGACTGAAACATTGCTGAAGACCTCATACAGAGACAGGTGAGTCTGACTGAAACATTGCTGAAGACCTCATACAGAGACAGGTGAGTCTGACTGGAACATCGCTGAAGACCTCATACAGAGACAGGTGAGTCTGACTGAAACATTGCTGAAGACCTCATACAGAGACAGGTGAGTCTGACTGAAACATTGCTGAAGACCTCATACAGAGACAGGTGAGTCTGACTGGAACATCGCTGAAGACCTCATACAGAGACAGGTGAGTCTGACTGAAACATTGCTGAAGACCTCATACAGAGACAGGTGAGTCTGACTGAAACATCGCTGAGGTCAGACTCAGGTGTCAGGTCCATCTCAAAGACCAAATTAACATATCTGGGGTCAGGTCAACAGCTCGTATGTTCTCGGTCTTATTTTTAAACCATGCGTTTGAATGTGATTGTAATGTGCCTCAATATACCTGCTGACACCACAAATTAAATTCCCTATTCTGTTATTGGGCAGGAGGAGGTGTTCAGGTGTGATGGTCCATCCTTATTGTGTTGGAGAACAATCTCTAACATAGCCACATGATGGAGCTAGCTAGTGGTGGAGTAATGATCGTTCCTCAGAAGGAGGGGAGGGGGAGAAGAGGAGGAAAATAAACTGTGACTTGATAACTGCTCTAGGTTAAAGTCTGAACGGTTTGTTAAAATGTCTTGATTCTATATCCTAGGACCCACTTTTTGATAGCAACAGAGATGGAGTTTTTTCAGCTTTTGAAATATTTCAGTTACCAAGGAGTGAAGGACATCAAGTGAGTCATTTTGCTTAAATTGTAGGAAAAGAGAAAGATTTGGAGAGCGACAGGTGAAGGTTATAATGCGCACACACTTACTTTCAGGCCACGGTCCAATGTTATCATATGTCTTTGTGTTCTCAGAAGTACCTCCTCAGTAACCCTGCCCACCAGAGCAGTGCTGTAGATGAACATTTTTTCCTGAATGAAAGTGCCTCTCAAGTCAGGTGAGACCAACATACAGTACATGTGAATGTAATATCAGGCTGTCATCACACAATCATTTTGGATATGCTCTACAGTAGATAACAGAAGTGTAAAAGCAAACTTGTTTTGAGATTTTGTAATGTTTTGATTATTTTTCAGGGAAATCTCCAAATTCAAACCCCTCTCCAGTAGGACTTCTGTGAGTGTGATTATTGGGGATTCTTTCGATGAGCAAATTCCTGCTCCTCTAAACCAAGTGAGTAGTGTACAACCTTCCTCCCTCCATTAGTCTGTCTAGTGGCTAGCCCAATTACATTTCTCAATCTTCACCCTGAAGTGTGTACTCATAGGTAGGGTTGAAAAAATCCTAGAACTTTCAAGGTAGCAGGTAGCTGACTAGTGGTGGCTATTCAGCCGCCTGATGGTCTGGGGCTAGAAGCTATTGGCCAGTCTGTTAGTTTAGGCCATGAGGCTACTTTACTGACTGCATCTGAGTCGTGGTTCGCGTGGCTGAGGTTCCTGATGATCTTCTTGACCTTCCTGCGACACTTTGCAGGCCATGTGCATATGCTCTCGATGGTGTTCCTGTAGAACACTGAGGGTCCTCGGGGACAGACCACATTTCTTCAGCCTCCTGAGGTTAAAGAGTCACTGTCGTGCCTTCTTCACCACGGTGTCCGTGTGGTTTGACCATTTCAACTCCTCAGAGATCTTGACGTTTTTGGCCGTCTCCACAGCGGGACCGTTGATGAGGATGTGGGCGTGCCCAGCTTGGTTCCTCCTGAAGTCCACAATCACCTCTCTTGTTTTGCTGACGTTGAGGGAGGGGTTGTTTACCTGGCACCACACCGTCAGAGTGCCTACCTCCTCCCTGTAGGCCATCTCGTCTTTTTTGGTAATCAGTCTTACTACTGTCGTGTCATCAGCAAACTTGATGGAGTTGGAACTGTGTGAGGGCCACACAGTCGTGGGTGTACAGGGAGAACAGGAGGGGACTAAGACGCACCCTTGTGATGACGATCAGTGTGGAGGAGGTAATGTTGCATAAATTCACCACCTTGGGGCGGCCTGTCAGGAAGTCCAGGACCCAGTTGCATAGGGAGGAGTTAAGCCCCAGGGCTGTGAGCTCAGAGGGTGCTATGGAATTGAAGGCCGAGTTGAACAGCAACGGAACATATTCTAGTCCATGTGATCACAACAGTCTTGAAGCATGGATTATGATTGGTCAGACCAGTCTTGTACAGACCTGACCACCGGAACTTTCCTGTTGAGTCTTTGTTTGTAGGTGGGGAAGAGCAAAATGGAGTCATGGTCAGATTTACCGAAAGGAGGGTAGGGGATGGCCTTATAACCGTGTCGAAAAGGTGTGTAGCAATGGTACAGCGTAGAATCTTGTTGGAAAGTCAATCTCTTGATAGTAATTCGGGAGCACGGTTCTCCACGACAATGAACACTGCCTCCGGGTACTTGGTCTCCAGTTTATTCAGGGTCCAATGAAGATCTTTGAGATATTTTTTGGTGTCATTTTAGGTCAGGATGTACACAGAAGTAGCGATAATCCCTGAAAACTCTCTTGGATGGTAAAAAGAGTGACATTTGATGACCAAGTATTCCAAGTCGCGAGTGCAGAAGTTTGCAAATTTCGGTAAGTGTTCCCTGTCGCACTACTTGTTATTGGTCATAAAACAGAGCCCTCTGCCTTTGTTCTTGCCAGAGAGAGCCCTCTTCCTATCCGCTCGATGTACTGTCTGTTTGGATGTCGGAGGAACTCCAGGTCTCAGAAAAACAGTATGTTGCAGAATCATACTCCCTCTGAAAGGAGATCCTCGCTCTGAGTTTATTCACTAATGATTGAGCATTGGAGAGTAGTATGCTTGGTAATGGAGGACGGGTCACCCAGCGTCTCAATGTCATTAAGACCCTCCCCCACGTCTGCCTCTCTATCGGTGGCTTTATTTCCTGCTATCCGATAGAACTCCCAAGGCAACCCGGTGCCTCACCAAAGAATCTAGATGGTGACTACCCAGAGATTCATATTCCAATAGTTCTACCTGGGGGGGTATGAAGTGATGCACAAAACTGAGTAAGAACATTTTAGAAAATCACTAGAATTAGTAGAAACCTGCAATGTTTTGTAGGAGCTGGAGGTGATGCTCCACTCATTGCTGCCGTCTTAGCCAACGCCTGCACTAGTTCAGGGGGACGGCACTACTGCACAGTGCACACTTCGGGGAGAAAGGGGATGGATGGAATTGGGATGATGCATATTGACTGTTTCTCAACGGGCCCTCAAACTCTAACTCAAATGAACATTGACTGACTGTATGTGCTTCCACATCAGGTGGTGGCCCAGCTTCAGAAGACGTTACTGGAGCAGACTTACCCCTCGGCCAACCAGATCCATGTTAAAGGAGGGGACCGCAGGATGATCTACAAGAGGCCGTCTGTTGTTAGCAAACACCTGTGGAAGCTGGTGTCCCAAAGGCAGTCCGAACAGCAGAGCCAATGACCATAGAGATCTATAGAAGATATCTAGTTCATACGCTCTAATTTCAAGGTTTGAATTCTGTGCCAGTGACACACTGATTCTGCTGCCAAATGTCTCAACTACACTCACAACTGGAAGATGAAGTCACGTCACAGAGGTTCCTTGTTTCTTTTTTCCAGGGATTTTTGACTGGAATGTACTTGACATGTCCACACATGAAACCAGTTTCAATCCATTGATTTTTTTTTGTATACTTTATTACAAATATCAGACCGTTTTGCCTTAATGTTTGTAAATAAATCAAGTCTTCTGAATTTGTATCTGTGTGTTAACTCTACTATCTTTCTGGGATCTATTCAGTCTGTAAAGCTGCAGCGTTACAGATCCCATGATAGAATGTAAACGTGACGATGTAAAAGTAATTTCCGATTGAGCCGACATGCAGTGTTTACCATGAATGCAGTGTCCTCTAAAGTGGGAACATTGACATTAAATTTGATTCACTCAATGCAGATTGAACAGAGCCCTCTGCCCCTTATATCTAATGTACAGATCCACTACATTGGTACTGTGTTGTGGCTTTGAAAGAAAAGACCAAACATCATTGGATTATCCTGAGGATTTAAGTTTAATTATGACACCACATCAAAATAAAAATGATTTCCAACAGTTCTGGAATTTTATTCCATCCATATACATGCATAGCAACAATGTTTTTTAAGAAACTTTTTTTCTCTCCCATAATTAGGACATTGGAATGATTATTTTACATCGGTATCCCCCGTCAACCAACCATCATCAACAGCAATAAATGTAATTCTTGTACAATTTTTTTCTCAAAATAATATAATGCAGTCCCCCTCTCATAACTTCGGCAAGACGGAGCTGCTCTTCCTCCCGGGGAAGGACTGCCCGTTCCATGATCTCGCCATCACGGTTGACAACTCCATTGTGTCCTCCTCCCAGAGCGCTAAGAACCTTGGTGTGATCCTGGACAACACCCTGTCGTTCTCAACTAACATCAAGACGGTGGCACGTTCCTGTAGGTTCATGCTCTACAACATCCGCAGAGTACGACCCTGCCTCACACAGGAAGCGGCGCAGGTCCTAATCCAGGCACTTGTCATCTCCCGTCTGGATTACTGCAACTCGCTGTTGGCTGGGCTCCCTGCCTGTGCCATTAAACCCCTACAACTCATCCAGAACGCCGCAGCCCGTCTAGTGTTCAACCTTCCCAAGTTCTCTCACGTCACCCCGCTCCTCCGCTCTCTCCACTGGCTTCCAGTTGAAGCTCGCATCCGCTACAAGACCATGGTGCTTGCCTACGGAGCTGTGAGGGGAACGGCACCTCAGTACCTCCAGGCTCTGATCAGGCCCTACACCCAAATAAGGGCACTGCGTTCATCCACCTCTGGCCTGCTCGTCTCCCTACCACTGAGGAAGTACAGTTCCCGCTCAGCCCAGTCAAAACTGTTCGCTGCTCTGGCTCCCCAATGGTGGAACAAACTCCCTCACGACGCCAGGACAGCGGAGTCAATCACCACCTTCCGGAGACACCTGAAACCCCACCTCTTTAAGGAATACTTAGGATAGGATAAAGTAATCCTTCTCACCCCCTCCCCCCTTAAAATATTTAGATGCACTATTGTAAAGTGGCTGTTCCACTGGATGTCATAAGGTGAATGCACCAATTTGTAAGTCGCTCTGGATAAGAGCGTCTGCTAAATGACTTAAATGTAAATGTAATATGGCTTTTTCTTCACAACTCTGCCTAGAAGGCCACATCCCAGAGTCACCTCTTCACTGTTGATGTTGAGACTTGTGTTTTGAGGATACTATTTAATAAAGCTGCCAGTTGAGGACTTGTGAGGTGTCTGTTTGTCAAACTAGACACTCTAATGTACTTGTCCTTTTGCTCAGTTGTGCACCGGGGCCTCCCACTCCTATTTCTATTCTGGTTAGAGACCATTTGCGCTGTTCTGTGAAGGGAGTAGTGCACAGCGTTGTACGAGATCTTCAGTTTCTTGGCAATTTCTCGCATGGAATAGCCTTCATTTCTCAGAACAAGAATAGACTGATGAGTTTCAGAAGAAAGGTCTTTGTTTCTGGCCATTTTGAGCCTGCAAACGAACCCACAAATGCTGATGCTCTGGATACTCAACTAGTCTAAAGAAGGACAGTTTTATTGCCTCTATAATCATAAGAACAGTTTTTAGCTGTGCTAACATAATTGCAAAAGGGTTTTCTAATGATCAATTAGCCTTTTAAAATGATAAACTTGGATTAGCTAACACAACGTGCCATTGGAATACGGGAGTGATGGTTGCTGATAATGGGCCTCTGTACGGCCAATGTAGATATTCCATAACAAATCTGCCATTTCCAACTACAATAGTCATTTACCAATTTGTAAGTCGCTCTGGATAAGAGCGTCTGCTAAATGACTTAAATGTAAATGTAAAATAATACTGCTTTCAGTAATGTTCCCTCATTTACAAAGTATTGCATTGACAGCAAATGTTAAAAAGGGAGACCAAAGTGTAGTTCAGCAAACAGAAATATGAGTACTGTACAAGAATGTTGCCATTCTCCTGAAAACATCCACGTCTGAGTTGAAGAAAAGAGACAGGGACACAGCCACATACGTATGCTAAGCCAAGTGTATGCCAAAACAGAAGATGCAGCTGGATTGTACCTGGCTATCCCACCAAAGGGTTAAGGCCAAGAATCCGAGTCATGAATAGCAAAGCTGCAAATGACATTTAGGCATATACAAAAACTGTTACAGAAAATAAGAATAGACAAGTGCTTCAGTAGCTATTTTGTGTCTAAAATGCATCTCATTTGTATTCTATCGTTTCATTGAGCCTACATTACAGTGTAAACAATATGTGTGCTACACAAGAATGACTATACAATAACATTACAAACAACTCTGATATAAATTTCATTTTAAATTTTAAATTAAGATCACTACTATTAATACTGATTGTAAAATAAATACATGTGAAAGTGGCACCAACTCTGGATTCATTTTTTCTTTTTTTAACCAATGATTTGCAATGAGGTGTTAAAATGATGAAAGAAGAAGCCTCTCTTGATTGTCCACAAGCAGTGTTTAGAACTGCGTGAGTGATGCATTATTCCAGACACGACAGTGTACCCAAACAGAAAAAAGGGGAGTGGGAAGGGACAGGAAAACTAAACAGGAACTAGTTCATTTCACATGCTCCGCAGCATGTGACGAACAGTAAAACTTCTTATGGGTAATAAAGTTTGATAGGTTGTTGAATTGGATGTCACAGAGGCGGCAGTACTTCCCGCTGCCAGGAGCCTGGGACGACCCATTCAAACCCTTTGTCACCGTAGGCACCGTCTCCTCGGTCGGAGACTTGGACGCGGGTGACACGTTCTCGTTGGAGTCGGACGGGTTCTCCGCGCCCCACGTGGGTGAGGGGTGGCCGTCTTGCTGCTGGGGATTGTGGGATTGGTTATCCTGGTTGGGTGGGACGGGCCCCGATCCCGAGCGCTCCTCTGGCTTGTGACCGCCGTTGACTATCACCATGCCCCTGTTTTTGGGCAGCAGGGGCAGTGGCTCTTTGCTGGGGAGTGGGCAGCCGTTGGCAGCAGGCTGCTCTCTCCCCATCTCTGGTCCCCCTCCATTAGTGCTCTGTTCCTGCTCGCTGCTCACCTCTCTCTCGCCCTGCATGACCAGCCCGCCGGCCACGTAATCGGTCGGCTTTATCCCGAAGTAGGGCGATATTTGCTCGGCACCTTTCATCTTCTTTATTGCGCCGGGATAAAGGCAGTGGGGCAGAAACATGTGCTCGTCTTTAGTCGGGATGAGCTGAGCCTCGCTGAAGGGCTTGAGACTCGGCACTGGGCCCATGTGAGGGGGGAACATTCCACCCCCATTCTGCACAATCATTTTATCGTTGCCGTTCTTCTCACATGGGCTCTTATCGTAGGCGTCATCAGGATTACTGCCTTCACTCTTCACCACGTCTGGGAACATGGTTTCACCACCGTGCTGCTGGGAGGCTGTGGCTGTTGTCACAGGGCAAAAGTTCTGTTTATGCGCAAGGTAGTTCTCCACTTTGTTAAAACTGATCTTGCACACTGTACATTCATGATAGTCTAACAGTCTTTTGGGGGAGTTGGACGATGTCTTGTCATTGGGGATCGGCGAGCACTTTTTGCTGAGATCGATGGGTGCGTCCAGCTCCTGCTGGTCCATAGTGGCATTACTGTTGGGGGCCTTGATAGACTTGGTGACGGTGAGGGAAGCCTCCAGGTGTTTGGGGACCATCCCTGGGAAGACGTCACAGCGAGGGTGAAAGCGGTCGGCCAGGCTCTCCACCGCCTCCTGGGACGTACAGGGGTTCACCATAGGAGGGACCCCGAGGAACCCTGGCTGCCCAATGGAGGGTCCTCTCGGGTCCTGGTCTGGGAGACACATCTCGTACATCTTTCTGCGCTTGCGGGTCCTCATGGTCCTCTGCATGGACGGAACCTTGTTGGCGGACATGCGTTTCATGGGGGGGTCGTGACGCGTAGCACAATAGTACTGCTTGTGGACCATGTAGGTCTCGTGGCGGCTAAAGGTGATATTGCAGGCCGCACAGGAAGTCTGGTTGGGGTCGTTGACATCAGTCTCCACCAGAGGCGTGTTGGTAGGGCTCTTCCCCTCCACTGCCTGCTGCTTCCCGTTCGGCCTCTCCTCTACGCCGGTCGGGGTGGTGGAGACCTTCTTCACCTGCCCCGGGAGCTCCTTCTCCGGGCCTGGGCCTTTCACTGCCCCTCCTGCATTGATCATGTCCAGAACACTCTGAGAGTTGACTGACAAACAGGCCGACTGCATCAGGTGGCTGTCGGTGACCTCAGACGGGTGGCATCCGGTGAGCATACTGACTGAGCTGTGGCTGCTGTTGGGGCTCACGGCCTTGTCTGAGATGCTGGAGAAGTCAGGCGACTTGGTCATGTGCTGCCAACGACTGTTACAGTAGTGCTTTTTGTGGACCAGGTAGTTTTCCAGGTTGTTGAAGGTGATATTGCATTCGAAACACGTTGCCCCTTTGGGTATGAGGGGGCTGTAGATCACCGGAGGGTAGACCGTGTTCCCTCCATGGCGTAGCCTCCGGTGCACCAGCTCTGACATTTTAGCCAGAATCTCAGAAGCCTGCGGGACGACAGAAATGTCCTGGGAGAAAGCGAACTGGGACAGGAAGGGCCCCATGGGGTAGGTGGGGCCCATGTTATGCTGAACAGGAGAGGAGGCCAAGCGGGGGCTGGAGGGCTCAGACTTGATCCGGGTGTAGGAGAAGCTGGCCTTACTGCCCGGATGGCCACCGTCCCCCTTCAAACCTGACAGCATGGGCTTTTTCTCAGCCTTCTCCAACTCGCTGTCGATGGTGGCGTCCTTGCTGAGGGATCCTTTGGGACTCTGGAGGGCTTCCTTCCGGTTGGCCAGCTCGACGCGGGCCGCCGCCTGCTGCAGGGCTTCCTCCGCCCCCCTGGGGGAGTGCTCGCTGTCGCTCTCCCTGTGAAGTTTGCTGCCGTGGCCATGGTGGCTGTGTAAGTCCTGATGCTGCAAGAGTTCCCTGTGGTTCTGAAAGCTGATATGGCAGTGATTGCATCTGAAGGCGGCCTGTGACAGGTGAGAGAGGATGTGATGTTGGAACGTAATAAGAGAATCTGCCGTGTAGTTACAGATTGTGCATTTCAAGCTGGTGCCAGGGGGGAGCGTCTCTTCCATTTTGACACCTGTTTGGGAGATAAAAGGACACTATTGAGATTCCTCGTCGCCTTTCCACTCTGCCTTAACGTTAACTACGGCTACGATCAAAACCTGATGCATTATGCCAAGCTTACTCCCAACCCTCCTGATTTTTGGTTGGGCTGAAAGCTGAACTGTCAACTGCTTAAGCTGACAGGGGGATGTGTATATTTATGGGGCTAAGAGCAGTAGTTCACGTTGCCAATTATTTTACCTGACTAATGTGAAACTGACAGTGTCTTAATGTCAAGCAATACTAAATATTAAAGGTATACTGTTCTGTACTACTCAACGTGATTAAATAATACATCGGATTACCTTTAATGATAAGCACATCTCATGTCAACATCACTCAATGGTGAGATACTTACAACTAAATGAAAGCTGAAATAAATCTACATTTCGTCTACTTTACAGTACTTTACTAGTATTACTACAGTAGAAGCTCCACTACTATACTAATAGTACTAGCAGGACATCTCTACTCACCGCTGTGCGTGCTCAGGTGCATTTCCAGGGCCCTGGCGCTGGTGAAGCTCTTGTTGCACTGTGGGAAGGGGCAGATGCTGGGTGTCTGGTGGAGTCCGTTCTCGTTCTCCTCCCCTTGGCTCTCTGGCTCCCTCTGCCTGCCACTGCAGTAGTACATCAGGTGGGCCTGCAGGTTCCTCTCACTGCGGTACCAGATCCCACACGCCTTACATGGGAAGATGTCCTCTGGAGAGAGAGGGTAAAACACAGTGCAGAGCGTCAGGGTACAACGTCACGATAGAATGTCACAGTAGAACTTCAGGGTACAACGTTAGGGTAGAATGTCACAGTAGAACTTCAGGGTAAAGCGTCAGGGTACAACGTTAGGGTAGAATGTCACAGTAGAACTTCAGGGTAAAGCATCAGGGTACAACGTTAGGGTAGAATGTCACAGTAGAACTTCAGGGTAGAGCATCAGGGTACAACGTCAGGGTAGAATGTCACAGTAGAACTTCAGGGTAGAGCGTCGGGGTACAACGTCAGGGTAGAATGTCACAGTAGAACTTCAGGGTAGAGCGTCAGGGTACAACGTCAGGGTAGAATGTCACAGAACGTCAGGGGAGAATGTCACAGTAGAACTTCAGGGTAAAGCGTCAGGGTACAACGTTAGAGTAGAATGTCACAGTAGAACTTCAGGGTAAAGCGTCAGGGTACAACGTTAGGGTAGAATGTCACAGTAGAACTTCAGGGTACAGCGTCAGGGTACAACGTTAGGGTAGAATGTCACAGTAGAACTTCAGGGTAGAGCGTCAGGGTACAACGTTAGGGTAGAATGTCACAGTAGAACATCAGGGTAGAGCGTCAGGGTACAACGTTAGGTAGAATGTCACAGTTGAACGTCAGGGTAGAATGTCACAGTTGGACGTCAGGGTAGAATGTCACAGTTGGACGTCAGGGTAGAATGTCACAGTTGGACGTCAGGGTAGAATGTCACAGTAGAATTTCAGGGTAAAGCATCAGGGTACAACGTTAGGGTAGAATGTCACAGTAGAACGTCAGGGTAGAGCGTCAGGGTACAACGTCAGGTTTGAATGTCACAGTAGAACGTCAGGGTAGAATGTCACAGTAGAACGTCAGGGTAGAACTTCAGGGTACAACGTCAGGTTTGAATGTCACAGTAGAACGTTAGGGTAGAATGTCACAGTAGAACGTCAGGGTAGAATGTCAAAGTAGAACTTCAGGGTAGAGTTTTTGCAAACACAACAGACACACGCTTCTTTCTCTTTATAGCTCTGATTTGATACTCAAAGCCAGGAGAAACCCCTGTAATACCCAAGCCTGTGATAGGACTGTGTGGATACCACTAGGTTGATGCCCTTTCTCAAGGGCAACTGAAACACTGGACCATCTGCCTGCAGCAGAGCAGCCTCCCTGTCGAGCTGAACCCAGATATCCCTTATTAAGTAAACAAATGCACTATTTGCATGAAGCTTGTATTTTGCAATTAACAGGTTAGTGGGAGGCTCGCCTGTGTTTATGTGAACCCAAACTGAAGGTCGACAGCTCTTATCTCAACCGCTCTTAACACAGACTCATCTGGGTTCATCTACAGCCCATAGACGGATGGACGGACAGACATTTAGGGCTATGTCCAAAACGGCACCCTATTCCCTATATAGTTTTGGCCTAAAGTAGTGGACTACATAGGGAATAGAGTCCATTTCAAACACAGCCCTAGGTGAGACTACAGTACAGATTAGCCATGGAGTGTATTGTAACTCACTGTTGACGATGGCGGTGGGCAGAATGGAGGCCATGGCGGCCTGCTGAGGCAGGAGCTGGATGGTGTCCAGCAGTCTAGCCGGGTACATCCCCTCGCTCAGAGACATGTGGTTGATGGCCTGTAGACGGGAGTCAAAGTCCACGGCGAACGCCACTAGCTCCTCGCCCCCCATGATGTTCTTAGTGGTGGTACACCACAGCTGGCCACCTGGAACAGACAGAAGGGGAACATGCTGAAAAAGATAGTTTTTATCCTGTGTGACTCTGTTGGTAGAGCATGGTAGTGTTAGCCTGTGTGGCTTAGTTGATGGGTTCCATTCCCACTGGGGACAGTATTATATTATTATTATTGATGTTTCACCCTATAGGTGACTCCAAACTCTGGAGTTCAGAGGGTATGAAATTCCATCCAGAGAGACATGTTATAAGGACTTAATAATAATGACTATATAATGACTTAAGTGTGAAATCACAATGTCATACTTTGGTTAAAGTATCAGTAAGGAATGTCATACTCAGTGGGGTAAATTGTAGTAGGTCTATGCATTGGAGCTATACTGTATACTTCAGTAATATAGCATATCCTCAAACAGATATTCTACACACGATCAGATGTTTGTGTTTAGGGATGAAACATCCCAGTGAAATCTTCTGAACATATTCATTAAGTTAGGATGAGAGTGGAAGGGGAGGAAGGGGTAGAGGAAGGTTTTTAGCTTAGATAATATTTATCGCCTGCATTTCAGCTGCACTTCATTTTCCCTTGAAGAGATTAAAGTTTTTAATATGACTATTTACAAAAATCTGTCTGGAGCGATAACAACAACGATGATACGCTCACGCTAAATGGCAGAATTAGGACATTGTTTCAGAGAAAAGCTGGACAATTAATTAGGGCACTCTGTTAGCTTTCAAAGATGTGCAAACACTCCAACAGAGCAGCGTCAGGATGAGAGAGGACCTGTAATTTGAGTCCAGCTGCTGTGGAAATAAGGGGATTGCAGAAGAGAGGGGAGAGGTATGAAGGGTAGAACAGAAGACCAACTGCACCCCACTCATAGTTCCATCCTCCTTTAGAGAGACACTGATTACAAATGTTTACACAAAAGGTATAAATCACTGGTTTTAAAGGTCAGTGTAGACCGGGTTGAGGTTTTCAAGTGAGGCTCCCAACCCAGGGAGGAAAACTGAAGAATAACTGCTGTAGTTACTATGAAATTTTTATTTTATTTTATTTTTTACCTTTATTTAACCAGGCAAGTCAGTTAAGAACAAATTCTTATTTTCAATGACGGCCTAGGAACAGTGGGTTAACTGCCTGTTCAGGGGCAGAACGACAGATTTGTACCTTCCGGTTACTAGTCCAACGCTCTAACCATTAGGTTACCCTGGAATGATTGTTATGAAGCCTAACCTCCACACCAATCTGAGGAAGTATCACTCCTCTCTGGTACAAACCATCTCCCACCTGACGCTTTTCCCATTAACACATTTCCCAAACTTTTCATTACATTTATGTCAAACAGCACTGAAATTAAACACTATTACAAATGTGTCATAGGAGTGAAGCAAGCTGTAGTAAAATATGTCATCTTTTAAAGTCCCATTTCTGTGTGCAAGGAAAGCTCAGTGTGTGTGTGCGTATGCATCCGTATGTGTGAGTGGCAGGCAGCAGGCAGCACTAGCTCCTTTAAAGAACAGTGCCTATCGGCTGGCCAATCTCCCGTGATGAGAGACACACTTCAGGTCCCTCCACTTGAGTGCTGGTTTTGATTCTCTCTCACCACACACAGGCTGGAGAGGCCCTTTGAATTTTTATCTCCTAATTAAAGTAACAAAACTCCTCTGCCGTCAGACAGCGTTACCATCAAGGTAGGTACTAACTGCCAGCGAGCAGCCACCATGGAGGGGGAGGTGGGGGGCAGATCGTCACTACTCACCATCAAGGTAGGTACTAACTGCCAGCGAGCAGCCACCATGGAGGGGGAGGTGGGGGGCAGATCGTCACTACTCGCCATCAAGGTAGGTACTAACTGCCAGCGAGCAGCCACCATGGAGGGGGAGGTGGGGGGCAGATCGTCACTACTCACCATCAAGGTAGGTACTAACTGCCAGCGAGCAGCCACCATGGAGGGGGAGGTGGGGGGCAGATCGTCACTACTCACCATCAAGGTAGGTACTAACTGCCAGCGAGCAGCCACCATGGAGGGGGAGGTGGGGGGCAGATCGTCACTACTCACCATCAAGGTAGGTACTAACTGCCAGCGAGCAGCCAGCATGGAGGGGGAGGTGGGGGGCAGATCGTCACTACTCACCATCAAGGTAGGTACTAACTGCCAGCGAGCAGCCACCATGGAGGGGGAGGTGGGGGGCAGATCGTCACTACTCACCATCAAGGTAGGTACTAACTGCCAGCGAGCAGCCACCATGGAGGGGGAGGTGGGGGGCAGATCGTCACTACTCACCATCAAGGTAGGTACTAACTGCCAGCGAGCAGCCACCATGGAGGGGGAGGTGGGGGGCAGATCGTCACTACTCGCCACTAAAAGTTTCAATTGGTAGAGATTCCACTTCTCAGGTTCTCGGTTAACAAAGAGAATGGAGAAAAACACCCTGATACTGAACTCACGACTGACTTGTCTACATTTTCACTGTCTTTGAAAACAATTTTGGTTAAAGATACTCTGAATTACTGCTAGCCTACCACTGCTAATTGCTAATGATTGTTAGTACTCATAACCTACTATGAAATATACACAGTAATGTACCTCCTTCAGCCAGCCAAACTACAGACACCCATCTGTCGTCCGTGAGAATGCTGGGGTGGTGCTCTAAAACACAGAATACTGACTCAGACAGGATCATTCCTGCCTCAGAGAAGACTTCAACCACCTCAACCACTTAGTCCCAAATAACACCCTATTCCCAATATAGCGCACTATTTTGACCAGAGCTATAGGCCCTGGTCACAAGTAGTGCACTAAATAGGGAAAAGGGTGGCATTTGGGACATACACATAGATGGCAGCTCAGGAGATCCCCTGAGATGTTGCTCTCAGGGCATCACTGTACACCACCGTTTTTGCTTCCCAAGCTTGGTCTTGATGGAGAACCAAAAGATTTGTTCTAGGCCAGCACTGACGCACAAATGTGCACCATTTTGGGTTCCTAGGACAAGGATTGGGAAACACCTCTTACTGTACAGAGAGAGGGGTGGCAAAGGCAAATAATTATGTTTAATAGTTCATGAAAGTTTATCTGCATCATACTGGCTGCATTTAGCCTTTTTTGAAAGTGCACAGCCCACAAGTAAAACTGGGGAAAAGGCTAAAAAGTAGCAGCTTGTGTGATTTGCACTGTTTTGCCTGTTAGCGAGCTAGCTCTCTGCAATGAGCTGCCTGCCTGGCTTTGTGCAGCGGCCAATACAGTTGGAATGAACGCTATTGTGCTGAATCCTCCTGCAGAGCACCTGATAAAAGAATAAAGAACTATGACTTATTCTAAAGACAATAGAGGAATTTAGGAGAGACAATAGGCCAGCTGCTTCATTAAAACAATCAAAAAACCGCATCCTGTACCTAGTCCAGATAATTAAAAACACTGCCTTGCTTTCTACATCCCCCCCTTCTCTCTCTCTCTATCGCCCCCCCTCTCTCACTCTCGCCCCCCTCTCTCTCTCTCTCTCTCTCTCTCTCTCTCTCCCCCCTCTCTCTCGCTGTCTCGCCCTCTCTCTCCCCACCTCGCCCCCCCCTCTCGCTCTCTCTCCCTCTCAATATAATAATCACCAGCTCTACATTGGGCCGGCTAAATGAGGCTCGGCTGGCTAAATGCCCATTCCTTCTCTTCTCCTTTGATGAATGCCGTATTTGAACATGTAGTTGAAGATATGACGGAATTCAAGAAACAAAATGATGTGAGCGAGAGGGGGGGCCTTTGTATATGTAAGTACTTTCAGTAATCAAACATCAAAGAATGTATGGGGAAATAAGACGCACGTACTGTACTGTGTGTCCCTCCTCCCCAACTACAAACCCCAGAGATTTCAAAGTCAGACTTCAGAGGCCATTTTACATTTCTTCAGCTTAAAATGACAATGGAGGTACAGTAAAGTAGCCTATTCAGCAGGACGATTCCATTCGTACCTCACGGGGACCGGAACCTGCTGGTCTTTTGTTCTACCTGAGAATTGGCCCTACCTGATATCCCAGGTTTAAATCAGTCTGAGGGCTATACATTTACATTTGAGTCATTTAGCAGATATTCTCATGCAGAGCAATTTACAGGAGCAAATAGGATTAAGTGCCTTCAACAGATTTTTCACCTAGTTGGCTTGGGGATTCAAACCAGCAACCTTTTGGTTACTGGCCCAACGCACTTAACCACTAGGTTACCTGCCGCCCTAGAGTAAATGTGAACATGGGCCACCGTGGTGAGGAGGAACAGACAGTATAAGATACTCGAGGTTATGAGGAATGGAATACATTTGCTCCTGCCTGCACCACACCACTGTCCGTATCTTAATGAAAACACAAACACATCTCTCCAGCCCTGTTGCAGTGAGAGAGCTGGGAGGAGACGACAAAGCAACACACATAACAGAAGGGTTTGCATAATTAAACTGGCCTGCAGACAGGTATTCAAATGTTTGTGTCTAAACAGCACGACTCTTTAATCGTTTGCTGTAAAATGCATAGTTACACACATCAGCTCTCCCATCTGTCTACAACACAGGCCAGACCCACTGCAGCACAACTACACTTTAAGGGGCTGCGGGTGGCTTTCAGCAAACACACAGTAAACTTCTGGCAGTAACCACATTGTGTTCTATGGATTTGCAGCACACTTTTGAGACAGGACACTGTAACCATGTGGTCTCTCTCCTTGAGGAGCTGTTGCCAGGAGCTTGATGGTGATTTGCAAATGGCCTGATTATTTCAACCCCTTATCCAATCTCTCTCTCTCAGCTAACTGTTGCTCTGTCTTAATTGTGAAGTGATGGTTGTAGAGCCGGAGGGCTCAGTGCTTTTTGTAATTAAACACCTCTGGTCTTGTCTCAAAAACAGACGAGACTCTCCTTGTTGAACGGACGGCTAACCAGGGAAAGCCTCCTGGCACCTACGAATATCAAGTAGCTGCCTGCCTGCCATGTTTGTTAACTTGTTCGGGGTATAAATGTTCTCTTAACCTAGACTGTGTTAGCCCGCTGAGCTAAAGCCTAGAAATGATCTCAGGGAGCTAACGCAATTCTTCAGGTTTCCGCCAAGGCTACTAATCCCACAAGTATGGTTCACTAAACCATAAACATAAATCATATTCAGTGCAATGACTACATTATGAATATATGGAACTAACAAGACAATTCTCATACTAACAACAGCCTATAGCTACAGAAAAACTAAACAAACTCCTCTTCTCATGAATAACAGCAAATATTGAGAGTGTTTCTGAACAGACAGGATGGTGATATGGCAGCAGGCTGTCAAACCATCAGGTTAAGACAACAGCCAGAGAGCAGCACAGACAGGCTGAGAGAAAGCTGAGTGAGACTTCCCATGGCAGAGTGAATGTGAAAAGTCACTAATGGGTCAAACAATCCTATTGTTACAGGGTGTGGTGTGGAATAAACTGCAGTTAGAGGACTATAACATTAGAGCATTGATTTGAATCCTCTTATTCCCCCGCTCTCATACCTCCCTCCCGCCTTCCATTCTGATGATAGTATTCTGGCCACCACTAGAAGGCGCTCTTCTCATGCTAAAACGCAACTCCGCACCCAGAGGAAGTTTTCCTGTTGATGCATAGACACCCTAAACACAGCAGCATGTCAGACAGACAGACTCCGTCCATACGTTCAAGAAGGTGTAGAATGTGAAGCACTCTTATGACCTTCATTTACTCTGCTTCTACAGTGAAAACAAGTTGTTCTGAGACAATGTATGTGGTGAGGATAGTCATCATATTTAAGGTATTATGACGGTTATCGATCTGTTGTACCTGTCATCACGCTTGTGAAAATACTTATAGTCTAATAAAAATACTAATAGCCAATTTTGTGCAGCAAATACACATTGTTTGAGGCATAACATAATGTATTCCATTGACAAAACCACTCGTTTAAAAAAGCCTTGTTGAATAAATATGTGTTTATCCTGCCTCGTTTGTCTGACACTCCTAACCCAAAGCCCACCAACAGTACAGTGTACAGACTCATTTTAACATCAAGTGTTTTGCAGATAATAGCCAACACTGAAAGCTCGTGGATGGCCTTGAGCAAATGGCACAGGGGTCAGAGTCCACAAATGAAACCTGGGTTCCCAGGAGAGTGTCATACAGAATCCCACTGGTACACATTCATACCAGCTACAAAGACACTAAACTACAACACATCTCAGAATAATCATATTATTTCATTTAATTCCGTCATTCTGAGTTCTGGAACAAAGAAAATCTGTTTAAAAATTCCTAGTTTCCGGCAATGATCTGATTGAGTGGATTATTTTGCACAGTGTAGAAATGAGATGTTTCCTTTTATAATTAAATGATATTTCTTTAGCGAATCTCTGGAGACGCATTGAATCCGTTTCATTGCACAGTGAAAATGATATTGACAAGTGCCTGTTTGTCAGATAATATCACAGAGAGAGAGAGAGAGACAGACAGAGAGACAGAGAGAGACAGACAGACAGACAGACAGACAGACAGACAGACAGACAGACAGACAGACAGACAGACAGACAGACAGACAGACAGACAGACAGACAGACAGACAGACAGACAGACAGACAGACAGACAGACAGACAGACAGACAGACAGACAGACAGACAGACAGACAGACAACAGACAGACAGACAGACAGACAGACAGACAGACAGACAGAGACAGACAGACAGACAGAGAGACAGACAGACAGACAGACAGAGAGACAGACAGACAGACAGACAGAGAGACAGAGAGAGAGACAGACAGGACAGACAGACAGAGAGAGAGAGGGGACAGAGAGAGAGAGACAGAGAGAGAGAGAGAGAGAGAGAGAGAGAGAGAGAGAGAGAGAGAGAGAGGGACAGAGAGAGAGAGAGAGAAAGACACAGAGAAAGAGAGAGAGAGATCTAAATGGGAATGAATATGCCAAGTTTTTATAGGTCTATTAGAACTGAGATATGATGAGGGAATTGAAAAGACATTAAACGATGCTACATTTCTTTGATTACAATTGATATAAAAATAGTATTTATTGAAATGAATTGGTGCAGTGAGATATAAACAATATAAATTAAATTGTTATATATATAAAAAATTATACATGACAAATATGTGAGCCAAATATGATAAGAGACTGCTGTGAAATGTATTCAAAAAATGTAATGAATATAACAACCTCAAAATGACACAAACACTTTCTGTAATTCTGATAATACATTATATCCCTTTCTAGGAAATGAATAGTTTGTCTGAACACTACACTACGAACACTAACTCAGCACACATTACAACATTACTTTTAGATTCTCATGGGTGTCACTTTTATATTCTATTTCTAGGTAATAACATTACAAAGTCCATTAAATAATGCTAAAACCCTTACGGACTTTGGATAAATGTTCTAACCAGAATATTTAAAGTGTGGTGCACAATGAGGAAAGTGTTTTAATGAATACTTTTAAGTACTATCCTCTGGGTTCACATTGTACATTTTGTTTTAATTTCTTTTACCTAAATAAATTCAACAACAACAAAAAATCACAACACACTTGTCCTCTATGTTTCCCAGGTCTAACTGTGCTGTGTTCTCTCCTCTTCCCGGGCTGGGTCCTGGTTGTGGCCAGACGACATGTGTTTACTGGGGCCCTGCTGGGGGCCTGGGTCTGGCTCTCTGTCCTGACCAGGCTATGTGTTAATGGGACGTGGAGGTCGCTGTGACAGGCAGCTGCTGTGTTGAGCACCACCACCAACACCACCACCACCCGGGGCAGAGCCAACTAAGCAGAGCTGTCCCAGAACCCCAGCTGTGGCCTGGTGGCCCACGTCCCCCTTCCGATCATGCTTCTCGGGGAGGGAGCAGGGAGCAGGTGAACGGCGGAGCTCCAAAAGGAGGGCCAGGGACTGGGAGAGAGACACAAGGACGCAGCGCCTCAGTAGCTACTCCAACATGGCTCTGTCCCCGCGCCACCACGCACCACATGGCCTGCCTGGTACATGGACGCCAGCCCTAATGCAAATGCCCTAACACTGTTTAAATTGGGCCACTCTCCTTTTTGGAAAGGTCTATTTGGGCCTTCTGGAGATAGCAGTTTTTTTTAGAGAGGGATGAGAGGAGGAGATGAGAGATGCACCTGCCTAGGCTGTCAACCATTTTGGAATGTTGGGACATTATTGATCTGATCTGGGTGAGAATGGAACCGGAATTTTCAAAGTTGTGGCCTACATTAACTTGATGAGCAAACTAATCTATTCAGATACACTGTGTTTCAGTTCAACCTCTGAAAGAATACAGAGTGGGATTGTGCCTGCTGTTGTTCACAGAGCCCAGCGACAGACAGAAAGACAGACAGAATGAGAACAGCAACGCGGCAGCACAGCCTCCTGAGTCCAGGCGACCACCACCACAACAGCCACCATGGCTCCCTCCATCCCACCCTAACATGCCCTCTGCCTCTGCACCCCAGTAATTCTACATATTGCTTAAACTACACGCTAATTACATTTTCTGTCAGTTTGCAGGAAAAATATATAATCTGTAGCTAAAAGGCCTAATTGCGTTTGTCACATTGTGGTCTCAGTGGCTGGTGCGATGGGAGCAGCAGCCGCTGGCCCTTCCTCGTTGCCATTCTGTCGTCCTGGCAAGGGCCCTTACTGCCCCAGGTATCGCCACGCAGCCATCTGGAGCCGACATCTGTCCCTCTATTGATCACAAGGGTTTAGCACTTGATCAAACAGACTGCGACAGGATATTGCTCTTTTCCCCACAGAAAAGGCCATTCGCTTGCGTGAGGGTAATAGAGTGGAACTGAGATACGCGACCAGCACGGCGGGCAGGCAGGCGGGCAGGCAGGTAGGCGGGCAGGCAGGCAAGTGAGCAGGCAGCCGCAGTAGTGGCAGGGATGGCAAAAGTGAGGTGGCTATGCCACTACTGTCCAATGCCAGTTTGAGCCAATAGACCAGCCTCACTCACTCACTCACTCACTCACTCACTCACTCACTCACTCACTCACTCACTCACTCACTCACTCACTCTCTCACTCTCTCTCTCTCTCTCTCTCTCTCTCTCTCTCTCTCTCTCTCTCTCTCTCTCTCTCTCTCTCTCTCTCTCTCTCTCTCTCTCTCTCTCTCTCTCTCTCTCTCTCTCTCTCTCCCCCTCACTCTCACTCTCACTCTCACTCTCACTCTCCCAAACTGCTGCTGCTGCTGCTGTTTCAACAAAACACTCCATTTTAAAGTGTGAGAATAACTCTGAAGATAAATTAAATCTTATATTAGCCACAATTTTCCACTTCTGTATTTTCCACTTCTTTCCTCTCTGAAAAGTGTGAGATGTTAAGAATCGCTTTAGTTTTCAAGTGTTTGACTAAAATGAAAAGCGACTGGCTCTGATAATAACAAGCGGGTCTTTGAACCTGATGAGAATCAGTACATCACGTCCACGCTGCATACAGGTTCTCTATCTGTGAGACAACACCTTTTTGAAACGCTGAGGGAAGATGGATGCAAGAACAATATGCTCCTACTGTTACATGAAAACGCACCAGACGATGTGTGATTACTTTCGTTTCCTGTAGAAAACAAAAAGTTCACCTGCAGAACTATTCTTGAAATAATAAAGCATTGAAACTATCAGGATTTAAATATACTATCTGCATATGACAGGTATAAAATGAATCCTTGCAAATTTGGTGTGAAAGAAATACACTGAATTTGGAACACATGATCCAATGAAACCATTTTTCCATATTAGATTCCAACCTAGAAGATACCAATAATCACAATTACAAAAGAGGACAACAACTGTAAGACCTTAGAGCAACAATATAGAAGCCCATGTAAAGGTGCGATCCTTTATGTCATTGGACAGAGAACAGTGTAGTTCAGTAACACTTTACTTAGGTATAATGCTTTAGAACGTGTTATTGGCATTAATTAACCTTCATAATGTCCTTATAATAAGGCTTATAATATGATATGTCTCTCTACATTTTCAACTGACTCTTCTCCAACTCTCCTATATCCCACTGCAGTTAAAACACTAAACACACTTGAGCCTGAGGTGACCATGCTGCAGCCTGAGGTGACCATGCTGCAGCCTGAGGCGACCATGCTGCAGCCTGAGGCTACCATGCTGCAGCCTGAGGTGACCATGCTGCAGCCTGAGGTGACCATGCTGCAGCCTGAGGTGACCATGCTGCAGCCTGCGGTGACCATGCTGCAGCCTGAGGTGACCATGCTGCAGCCTGCGGTGACCATGCTGCAGCCTGAGGTGACCATGCTGCAGCCTGAGGTGACCATGCTGCAGCCTGAGGTGACCATGCTGCAGCCTGAGGTGACCATGCTGCAGCCTGGTGACCATGCTGCAGCCTGACCATGCTGCAGCCTGAGGTGACCATGCTGCAGCCTGCGGTGACCATGCTGCAGCCTGAGGTGACCATGCTGCAGCCTGAGGTGACCATGCTGCAGCCTGCGGTGACCATGCTGCAGCCTGCGGTGACCATGCTGCTGCCTGCGGTGACCATGCTGCAGCCTGAGGTGACCATGCTGCAGCCTGAGGTGACCATGCTGCAGCCTGCGGTATGAAGCCTCGTCGTCTGTAGAGGCTGTGGATGGAACCTAAAATAGGTCTTACTGATCAGGCATGCTTGCAAAGCACTACTCTCTAGCTAGCTAACATCATGTTTAGCAAGTATGGACAATTAGATGTGAAGGTGACATTTATTTCAATATTGTGGCAATATTGTGATTGTTCCTTCCTGTGAAGAGAGATATGATTCCCCTTGCCTACAGTGCTGGGATTGTCCTTTGGAAAAAATGATGCAAATTTGGGGATGAGGCAACTAATTCCTTCCCTCCACCTCTGTCTCTCCTCCTCCCTCCCCCTTACCCCCCAATCCTCCCCCGACATGAGAATTCTGATTAATCGTGTGACCGCCCCTTCGTTTTTGCATTTTACACAATCTCACAGCGCCACTGCGAGATGTGTGAGGTGTTTGGCCACTTTTGGCACACTGAAAAGCTGTAGCCCAAGGAAGAACAAGTCAGTGGAAAGTACGAGGGGGATATGACCAGGGGACGCGATAAAAAATGATCAGCGAGTGTGTTTTCCTGTTTGGTTTTAATCTACATTTAATTAAATTCTTATCTGCTGTGTGCTTATGGCTGCATTTGAATGGCGAGACTGCATTCATTATGAATGGTAAAATTGAACTCAGTACATTGTGTGTGGCCCAATAAAGGAACAAGACCCTTATTGCACTCTGTGCATGCACAGCACAAGCTCCGACAGGCATGCGGAAAAAATAAGTCAATTAAGATGGGTCTTTAAATTACTGCTGTATCAAAACAAGGGGAGGGAGCTCTATAATAGAATCCTGACAGGGGTGAGCACAGCCGACTGTTGTTAATATACAGCCCATTTGATAGAGCCAATTATATCAGCCCGTTTATTATGGAGTACACCGTGCACGTCCAGAATTACTGGGTTGGTCATGATAGTTCTCAATCAGTTCTGACGGGAAAGTTGACTTGTGACAATGGAGGGGTCGAAAGACATTCCGTTTATATGGCTGTATAACAATGGGAATTCTATGAGATGATTTGATGGCGTTTATCTAGGTTAAGTGGGGGAGAAAACAAAGGCCGGCGACAACAAAAGAAATGTCAATAAAAACATAAACAATTCACGCACGCACGCACGCACGCACGCACGCACGCACGCACGCACGCACGCACGCACGCACGCACGCACGCACGCACGCACGCACGCACGCACGCACGCACGCACGCACGCACGCACGCACGCACGCACGCACGCACGCACGCACGCACGCACGCACGCACGCACGCACGCACGCACGCACGCACGCACGCACGCACGCACGCACGCACGCGCACGCACGCACGCACGCACGCACGCACGCACGCACGCACGCACGCACGCACGCACGCACGCACGCACGCACGCACGCACGCACGCACGCACGCACGCACGCACGCACACACACACACACACACACACACACACACACACACAACCTCCATGGGTTAAACCAAAGGCAGCCCATCTCTCTTGAAAATATATCATTGCACGAGACCATTGTGTAAATATATATATATATATATATATATATAGAAATGATTAAGAAGCTCCATATTGTAATACTATTGACAAAAGCACACAGTTTATAACAAGGCGCAGCACTTCATAAGCTAAGAACAATATCCCATTGGCAGGCGGTGGAACCCCCGGAAACCGCTGGAAATAAAAGAACCCTGAGCCTATACTACAAAGTTGGGCCTGACAAAATCCTTAAATCTTTCCATGTTTGCTTATTCAGAACGTAGTGGGGGAGACGGAAGCTCCCTGCTGCCTGGCCATGTTTACAGAGCTGTTCCCATCTTTAGGCTCATCCACAGATCCTGACACACGACGGAGACCTGATTAGGGCCCTGCCTGCATAGGGGGAGGTGGGAGGGTGAGGAGGGTGGAGGGATCGGCAGATGAATGACTTTGGTTGCGTCGGAGAGGGATCACAGAAGATAATCGCACCCGACTGACGCGGTGGAGCTCTCAGATCTGGTCTTTAAAATAATGTTGGGAGTCAAGTCTCTCCAAAGCCGGCACAGGTTATCTTCTGTATTTTATGTTTGCTGTTTAAATCTTAACGGGACACAGCCAGCAAGGGAGAGCAAATATGTCTGGAGTCGGAGGAAGTGGAATGGAGACGCTATAGCGGAGGGTGAAGATTAGCAGTCGTTCGTTCGCGGGGAATAAGGAGATGAAACTCCCTCTATTGGAATGGCTTTTTATTCCCGGGGGAAAAAGTTGTAATGTTGGAACGTTTAACCTTGTGAGGCTCCGAGACTCCATAGAGAACAATGCGATAACCAGCCAGATCGTTCCTCTATTCAAAAACTAAATCATTCATAGACATTTATACATAACATTACAAAGAAGCGCCAGTAGGCCTAAATACTGAAAATGAGGACGAAAGTATATAAGTCATATGGGCCTTTTTTGGGGGCACTTGTTAACCACTTTCTACTAAAATTTTTACGGATACATATATATGGCGTATTTGGGATGTTTTATGATGTTCTCCAGACCCATTTGATCATTTTAAACCATCATTGGCCTTTATGTACTAATTCTTTATGTAGATATGGCCATGTGACACCTGTCTAATAGGGCCCTACGGAGCTGATTGGCTGCCATATTGAAAATGGCCGCCAAGGGGCTAATATAACAAATCTGCAACGACACTACAGCTTCTAAGGACTTGTCCAAGTTGTGTGTGAAATGTGGTGCCTCTATCACAAAAGCCACAAGTACCTCAAATGTAACCCGAGCCGCTGAACTAATGATACGGTTACTAAGGAACTAGAAAACAGGTCCACTTCCAGTACCATCCACAAAAAATACTACTGATACTAATGAAACATGAATGACAACTGCAGCCCCACATCATAAATAGGCCTGGTGATATCCCAGACACTGTAGCCATAAAATACAGGTGCCTGTGACGGTGAGTCTCAGACTAGAAACCCTATGTATCATACTGATAGAGAGGAATAAACATGCACAATTTACTGTCCCCAGATTTCTCCTCCGTCTATCTTTGAAATGAGCACAGTTTATTACCACTGCATGAGTGACTAGCATGCAGTGGTGTGCTAAGAGTTAACATTTGATATGCTGTCCAGATGATTCATTCCTTATCCTTTCACTATTTCAATTGTCTTTGTACTAATTCCCGCCTATCCGTGGTCATAGGCAGCCATCATCAGGCCACATCACCTGTTTGTTATCGTCCTGCCGTCCTGTTTGGGAGCTCTTGAAACCATGCCAGAGCGTTGACTCGTATTTAACAGCGGGTCTGTGAACTTCTCACGGCTGATGGCGGAGGCTGGAAATTACGCTAACAAGTCATTAACATCATAAAGAGCCTTTCAATAGAGGGACGACACCAGCCACCTTCATTTGCACATACTAAAACAAAAAAATACCTGTTTTTATTTAATTTATGGATAATGTATGCATTTTGTAGACCCTTTAAAATATACATTTTATTCTAAATGAAGGAAGACCTTTGGGCTTGGCAACTGTATGTCTGTCTCCTTTAATATGTACTGTATGTGTACTGGAAACAAACAAATTGAATACTGGCAAAATCCTAAACCTGTTTTGGAGAATTACCGACAGGGCTGCATGTCATGTTAGGTACCTTTGAAAATTGGTGTGGCTACAGTAGCAGCCAAATCATGTGCTTGAAATAACACATTACATTTTTCTAATTTTCTATTTGAATATAGAATATTTTCTAGACAGTTACTGGTCCGAGTAACAAAGTTGTGCCTGCCTACCCATCACTCTGTGACACTTTACTGGCTGGCTGAGCTAAGCTGGTTTAGACTGACAGTCTCCAACCAGAGAGCCTCAGCCTCAGCCTCCTCTCCTCTCCTCTCCTCTCCTCTCCTCTCCTCTCCTCTCCTCTCCTCTCCTCTCCTCTCCTCTCCTCTCCTCTCCTCTCCTCTCCTCTCCTCTCCTCTCCTCTCCTCTCCTCTCCTCTCCTCTCCTCTCCTCTCCTGCAGCCTCTGGCAGGGCTCTCCATGTCCATTGCAACCCTCTCCTAGCTGACTCTAAGTACAGTGTCTCTGCCTGCCCCAGGCAACACTACAGAGAGAGATGTCCACTTTAGGTCCAGCCAACTGCCTAACTACCCAACTGTCCAGGTAGGCTCTCTCTATTGCAGCGGTGTATTACCCCACCAGCCTGCAGGCACCAGCTAGCTAACTTCTTCCTGCTGTAATACACTCACAGCTCATTACAGAAGCACATGCAGACTACAGCACTAATACAGCCTTAATCTGCTCCAAATCGTTCTAAATGTCAAGCATGGGCCAGGGACTTCCAGTCCACTGCACGGATGGCTTAGCTCGCTACCCCCCCTGTTCGTATTAACCAGCCCAAGAATTACATCCAGTCATTGCCAGAGCCAGAGAAACTTTGAACTCTTTGTTCCAATGTTCAATGCATCATTAACATAGTCTTTGAAATTGTCTCCCTCTAACCAAAAAAGCTCCCAAAATAGCTAAATATGAAAACAGTTGATTCTCCCTCCCAGCCCCTCCTCACCACCACCACTATCCGTACCTCCCCCTTTCTCTCTCTCCTCTCTTAATGAGAACCCTCATCCCTCACTCCAGTGAAGGATCCAGTCTCTCCGTGTGATAGACTGACTAAGAGACTGCAAGGCTGTTTATTAATAATGCATTTGGAATGTGTGTGTGTGCGTGTGCGTGTGCGCGCGCGGAATGTTATCAGCTCGCACTCACACAATCCAACCAATAGTTTGCCCTGATGGGGTAGCCTGGGTTCCTCGTTAGCAGAACATATTTAATCCAGAAGTTTCTTATCATGACAAAAACAAAATGTTCAGCATGTCTCTCAGAACATCATTAACTGCACACCTGCATCTCTAAATGGCATTTTCCACATTCATTCATTCACGTGGATTTGGGAGATGAGACTCCAAGGTGCTTTGCGGAGATTAAGAAGGAGAGAGAGTGCAAGCTTATTTTATCATTTAGCGGGTCTGGAATGAATCCAACGAGGTTTTGTCTTGTTGTTGTAATTAGAAAGCCTTTTAAGTGATAACGCCTGCATAGGAATATGAATATGGAGCGATCACTTCCTTTCTCTTTCTCTCCCTTCTCATTTCCTTCCTTCAAATTGTTGAACGCTGCCTTTCTGTTGTAGGTGTAGCGAGGATTAACGCTTCAGAAGTGGAATGGAAGACTTGAAAGTAGGCGAACACTCAATTGGGAAGCTGAAGCTCTTTTTCTTGTTTCTGCTGGAGACAATAGGGAGACATGCAGGACCCAGGGACACGTTTATGGGTTTAACACTTAGTGTGTTACACCATTGACCTGGCTAGAAGGTTTACATGCTGGATGTCTGTGTTGTACTGTAGGAACCTAACATGTCGTACTAACACGATAACAGCCACAACACTGTCATACATCGCCCAGCCTTTAGGTCGATAATGTTGGATACAACAACCTACAGTAAGGGTGGCCGTGGAATGGTGTCAATGTTCCGTTTAGCAGAATATGAACAAATCATCTGGCATGGAGGGAAATGCTCCTCCTCCCTGTGTCCCTGTGTGTATCCCTGTCCCTGTGTCTCCGTGGGTATCCCTGTCCCTGTGTCTCCGTGTGTATCCCTGTCCCTGTGTCTCCGTGTGTATCCCTGTCCCTGTGTCTCCGTGTGTATCCCTGTCCCTGTGTCTCCGTGTGTATCCCTGTCCCTGTGTCTCTGTGTGTATCCCTGTCCCTGTGTCTCCGTGTGTATCCCTGTCCCTGTGTCCCCGCGTGTATCCCTGTCCCTGTGTCTCCGTGTGTATCCCTGTCCCTGTGTCCCCGTGGGTATCCCTGTCCCTGTGTCTCTGTGTGTATCCCTGTCCCTGTGTCCCTGTGGGTATCCCTGTCCCTGTGTCCCCGTGGGTATCCCTGTCCCTGTGTCTCCGTGGATATCCCTGTCCCTGTGTCCCTGTGTGTATCCCTGTCCCTGTGTCCCCGTGGGTATCCCTGTCCCTGTGTCTCCGTGGGTATCCCTGTCCCTGTGTCCCTGTGTGTATCCCTGTCCCTGTGTCCCTGTGTGTATCCCTGTCCCTGTGTCCCCATGGGTATCCCTGTCCCTGTGTCTCTGTGTGTATCCCTGTCCCTGTGTCTCTGTGTGTATCCCTGTCCCTGTGTCCCTGTGGGTATCCCTGTCCCTGTGTCCCCGTGGTCCCTGTGTCCCCGTGGGTATCCCTGTCCCTGTGTCTCTGTGGGTATCCCTGTCCCTGTGTCCCCGTGGGTATCCCTGTCCCTGTGTCCCCGTGGGTATCCCTGTCCCTGTGTCCCCGTGGGTATCTGGCAGAGCAGCAGTAGCAGCAGCAGGAGATAAGTGCCAAACTGAGAAGTATTGATCCAGTAATAGTGGTTCACACTTTGCCTCTGACACCTTAACCCTGCAGACATAATGTCATAGCCTCTTATCCCTTCCTCTTAACACAACCTGCCTATCTACACCAAGCTGTCACCACTGGTAATACGCTTCTCAAAGCTCCCCTTCCTAAATCACTGAAATCTTTGCACTTTCAGGATATTATTTATTTTTCTCCACCTTTTAAAGAGTGAAGCATGATTTACAGTTCAGTAAAAGGTTGTGTTTTTTTTTACCCCCGGAGACCTAGCTCCTTCTACATTTGTCAAGGTAATTACATTTCTACCATAGCGAGAGAGAGAGACAGAGACAGAGAGAGAGAGAGAGAGAGAGAGAGAGAGAGAGAGAGAGAGAGAGAGAGAGAGAGAGAGAGAGAGAGAGAGAGAGAGAGAGAGAGAGAGAGAGAGAGAGAGAGAGAGAGAGAGAGAGAGAGAGAGAGAGAGAGAGAGAGAGAGAGAGAGAGAGAGAGAGACATTTACCACATGGCAGTAATTAACATGTTAGTTTATATGCAATTGTGTGCGTTTAGACTGCATGAGAAATACAGTTGGAGTCTGTGTGTTGATCCTGAATGCACCGTTCGTTCAGACCCTTCTCATTAACTGCACGCGCCACTGTGCAACGAGGCACTATTACACTCTAGCAGTTAGGAATAAAGCCCAGTACCACATCAATACTCTGTAGCTAATATGCATTGTGTGCTGCAACGGGAATTCCTTCAATTGGGCTTTTTTATCAGTTAGGAATCAGGAGTTTAAACCAGTCATGGATGACTCTTGATAATCAGTGGGATTCTCCACAATCCACATCCAGAAATATAACCGCAAAAATAGAATATATACACATTTTTCAGGCTAAAATTATATGATAGGATGTCACAAAGGCCTTGTGCTTTTTTTGATAGACAATATTTTAAGTACTACTGCCACAAGGGTGGATAGGCCTTCCTCCACTAAAGGAACGATGCCAAATGTTGACATTATATGCTAATGTTGTTTATTATCTCGCAGGCAGGCAGCTCCAGCTCAGATCATCCTGCCTTATTTGTGCTGCACAGCACCCGCCGAAGCCCACGGCAACTTCCAAAGCAGAAAGGTTTATGCACAAGGGCGTCTAATGAGCTCTCAGGGGCCACAGTTAGCCGAGCACTTCTCACAACAGCAGTTGGTGAAGTCGTACACTAACTCAGAGGGCTCCATATGTTGCCCAGGAGGCCTGGAGACTGCCTGTTCTCAGAGACAGAGGGAGAGAGAGAGAGAGTCTCCTCCTAAAACTCTTTTCTGTTTGAGGTAAACAGGTAAATAACTGTCTGCTTCTGTATTTCAATGACTGACCGCTCCAATTGTGTTGAACATTATTCATGTACCTCAGGGCTAGAGTGTAAACATAGGGAGGTATTTAAAAGGTGGTGTGTTAGAAAGACACAGGCACCCATGACCATTCATCAAAACAACACTCAGTAGCCATGGCAACAAACCAAAAGTCATTTGAAGACATGTTATAGTATGTATTAGTATATCCTAATGCTATTATTTAATGTTCTACCTAGATGACATTATAACTGATGGTTTTATATCAGTATGCTGCCTTACTATTGGCCAGTTGAAGTGTCTGATAACTGTACCTGGGCTAGACAAAAGGGCTCATCAGAAATATCCATGTAGAATCAGCGTTACATCTGAAGGCCCTGGCTAACTTTCATCTGCAGGCAGCCACTCTCTGGGTTCCTATTTCAAGGCTCTGATGATCAAATATCTCCTTCAAAAGATATCAGGCCTCTCTCTCTCGCTTTAGAAGGCTGGCGTCGTTTAGATCGGCTTTCTCTTGAATTGCCATCTCGACGTTTCGCTCCCCTCAATCTCTCCGTGTGTTCTGCTTTTTGACCCCGAGAGGCGCCGATGTGCCTCATTAACCGAGGCATCACACTGGCTTCTTCAACGTATTGTCTCTCGACACCTTATCCCACCATCCATCTTGACAAACTTGGAATAAATGAAAGCGATAATGATCTGGCGTATTATTGCCATTAGTCACAAATGAAGTGGTTAATGCAGGGAGAAGATAAGGCTTCAGATCTGATTCAGTCCATTCATACACAGAAAGGCTTGTTGTAAAATGGCAGACAGACTGCGCAATTTGGGCTCAGACATCATAAAGCAGCCTTATTACCAAGTGACCCTCAGGTTTCCCCACCCATTCTGCCTCCAACCTGAAAGGACGAATGGCAAGTGAAAAGAGGTCATTCTTTGAACAAATATTTCAGATTAAACAAGAGAACGATGATGCTTCCTTCACCTCCAAGATGTATTTGCTTATAATTCATACATTTGATTGTGACATTTTAAACAATTTCTCTGTAAGACTCAAGGCATTTAGGGGACAAATGACAGGGCTGAGTAAAGAGAACATGATATGTATGGGAACTTGATAAGGAGGATACAGTGTTTGTTCAAGTTGAGGCTGCTGTTGGCTCATGAATGTCTTTGTTTCTGTGAGGTGGAACATGGGCAGTATGTGTTAAAGGTCTAGAGTCATGGTCCAGCTTCATATTGAGCAGCTCACATGTTTATCATTGTTCATAAACTGTTTCAAAAGTATATCACTTCATGTAAAGTGTTACTCAAAAGTATCCGCTATAGAACAGTGATGAACGTAGGACTGAACAGATCACATCACACACCAGGTGGACAGCTACCATCATTTACACCAACTGAAGGCAGAACCAAAATGTTCAACTGTAACATTTAAGGCCCCTTCATGTCCTACTGTCAGAAGGCTGTGGAGGAGCTGTGGACATTTGTCCAACTGCAGCCATAGAGCAGGCGTTAGGGACGAAGTTGGATGGAGAGAAGAGAGAGAGATGGAGAGGAGAGAGAGAGAGAGATGGAGAGAAGAGAGAGAGAGAGATGGAGAGAAGAGAGAGAGAGATGGAGAGAAGAGAGAGACAGATGGAGAGAAGAGAGAGAGAGATGGGGAGAAGAGAGAGATGGAGAGAAGAGAGAGAGATGGAGAGAAGAGAGAGAGAGATGGAGAGAAGAGAGAGAGAGATGGAGAGAAGAGAGAGAGATGGAGAGAAGAGAGAGATGGAGAGAAGAGAGATGGAGAGAAGAGAGAGAGATGGAGAGAAGAGAGAGAGATGGAGAGAAGAGAGAGAGAGAGATGGAGAGAAGAAAGACAGAGTTTGAGAGAGCGAGGGAACAAACCTGGCAGGCATGTTGAGGCCATGCCAGTGCTGCCTGCACCACGTGGCGTGGCAGGGGGGCACTTGCCAGGAAATATGGCAAGAGGAGGAAAGATCAAACAACAAGGGCTGTAGATCTCAACCAATCTGCTCTGTATTAATGTCTGAGCCAAGGAGCAGCTGAACCAGACGTGATGCACAATGTGGGACATACAGAGACGTGTGTGTGTGTGTGTGTGTGTGTGTGTGTGTGTGTGTGTGTGTGTGTGTGTGTGTGTGTGTGTGTGTGTGTGTGTGTGTGTGTGTGTGTGTGTGTGTGTGTGTGTGTGTGTGTGTGTGTGTGTGTGTGTGTGTGTGTGTGTGTGTGTGTGTGTGTGTGTGTGTGTGTGTGTGTGTACTGGCCCGTGGCCTGCGGCCGCTTCTACAACCCAGCCCCACCACACACACATACAGCTCACCAAAACACCAATGCCAAACTAACAATGGCCACCAGACAATGAATGGTGAACGTCCATCAAGGTGGAGTTCTGTAATTCCATTTACGCTCATAAGTCAAGGAGACAAGATAGATATTGTTGGGGTTAAACAGGCTACAGTAAAGTAAACTTCTCTGAGACAGTAAACAAAGGCTTTAATTCAATAAATGGCCTAATTTCCAGGCGTAAGTTTGTTCTGCTCCCAGTCAGCCAGTGGTTGTACTGTATGTATCATGGCATAATGGAGGGACTATAGGACTGGTATCTGTGTAGATGACAGGACGCGCCTCTCGGCTCCAGTGGGCCCAGCAACACACCACACACCCAGGCCCCGGTCCTGGTCCAGAAACTTGTTCTGTATAGCCGCAGTAAAGCAAGCAGACGGCAAATGAGTTCCAAGCTGCCTGCCATCTCTCCCTCTTGGACAGATGGTGAATTAGACAATATGCTTTCCAAAATTACACTGAAATCACATGGCTGTCTGTCTTTGCTGCATCTATGCCGTTTATGGCGACTTTGGCAAGAGATGGTTGATGATGGGCTGATACTGGGGATGAGACTGGAGCTGAGACTGGGGATGAGACTGGGGATGAGACTGGAGCTGAGACTGGAGCTGAGACTGGGGATGAGACTGGAGCTGAGACTGGAGCTGAGGCTGGGGATGAGACTGGGGATGAGACTGGAGCTGACACTGGGGCTGAGACCGGAGCTGAGACCGGGGCTGAGACCGGGGCTGAGACTGGGGCTGACACTGGGGCTGACACTGGGGCTGACACTGGGGCTGAGACCGGAGCTGAGACCGGAGCTGAGACCGGAGCTGAGACCGGAGCTGAGACTGGGGATGAGACTGGAGCTGAGACTGGGGCTGACACTGGGGCTGACACTGGGCCTGACACTGGGGCTAAGACAGGAGCTGAGACTGGGGCTGAGACTGGAGCTGACATTGGGGCTGAGACTGGGGCTGAGACTGGGGCTGAGACGGGGCTGAGACGGGCTGTGACGGGCTGACACTGAGGCTGAGACTGGAGCTGAGACAGGAGCTGAGACTGGGGCTGAGACTGGAGCTGAGACTGGAGCTGACACTGGAGCTGACACTGGGGATGAGACTGGAGCTGACACTGGGGATGAGACTGGAGCTGACACTGGGGATGAGACTGGGGATGAGACTGGGGATGTGACTGGGGATGAGACTGGGGATGAGACTGGGGATGAGACTGGGGCTGACACTGGGGCTGAGACTGGAGCTGAGACTGGAGCTGAGACCGGGGCTGAGACTGGAGCTGACACTGGGGCTGAGACTGGAGCTGAGACTGGGGCTGAGACTGGAGCTGACACTGGGGCTGACACTGGGGCTGAGACTGGAGCTAACACTGGGGATGAGACTGGGGATGAGACTGGGGATGAGACTGGGGATGAGACTGGGGATTAGACTGGGGATGAGACTGGGGATGAGACTGGGGATGAGACTGGGGATGTGACTGGGGATGAGACTGGGGATGAGACTGGGGATGAGACTGGAGCTGAGACTGGGGATGAGACTGGAGCTGACACTGGGGCTGAGACTGGAGCTGAGACCGGAGCTGAGACCGGAGCTGAGACCGGAGCTGAGACTGGGGCTGACACTGGGGCTGACACTGGGGCTGACACTGGGGCTAAGACAGGAGCTGAGACTGGGGCTGAGACTGGAGCTGACATTGGGGCTGAGACTGGGGCTGAGACTGGGGCTGAGACGGGGCTGAGACGGCTGTGACGGGCTGACACTGAGGCTGAGACTGGAGCTGAGACAGGAGCTGAGACTGGGGCTGAGACTGGAGCTGAGACTGGAGCTGACACTGGGGCTGAGACTGGAGCTGACACTGGGGATGAGACTGGGGATGAGACTGGGGATGAGACTGGGGATGAGACTGGGGATGAGACTGGGGATGAGACTGGGGATGAGACTGGGGCTGACACTGGGGCTGAGACTGGAGCTGAGACTGGAGCTGAGACCGGGGCTGAGACTGGAGCTGACACTGGGGCTGACACTGGGGCTGACACTGGGGCTGAGACTGGAGCTAACACTGGGGATGAGACTGGGGATGAGACTGGGGATGAGACTGGGGATGAGACTGGGGATGAGACTGGGGATTAGACTGGGGATGAGACTGGGGATGAGACTGGGGATGAGACTGGGGATGAGACTGGGGCTGAGACTGGAGCTGACACTGGGGCTGACACTGGGGCTGACACTGGGGATGAGACTGGGGATGAGACTGGGGATGAGACTGGAGCTGAGACTGGGGAAGAGACTGGGGATGTGACTGGGGATGTGACTGGGGATGTGACTGGGGATGTGACTGGGGATGAGACTGGGGCTGAGACTGGAGCTGACACTGGGGCTGACACTGGGGCTGACACTGGGGCTGACACTGGGGCTGAGACTGGAGCTGAGACTGGAGCTGAGACTGGAGCTGAGACTGGGGATGAGACTGGGGATGAGACTGGGGATGAGACTGGGGATGAGACTGGGGATGAGACTGGGGATGAGACTGGGGATGAGACTGGGGATGAGACTGGGGATGAGACTGGGGATGAGACTGGGGATGAGACTGGGGGTGAGACTGGGGGTGAGACTGGAGCTGACACTGGGGATGAGACTGGGGATGAGACTGGGGATGAGACTGGGGATGTGACTGGGGATGAGACTGGGGATGAGACTGGGGCTGAGACTGGGGCTGAGACTGGGGCTGAGACTGGAGCTGACACTGGAGCTGAGACTGGAGCTGAGACTGGAGCTGAGACTGGGGCTGAGACTGGAGCTGAGACTGGAGCTGACACTGGGGCTGAGACTGGAGCTGAGACTGGAGCTGAGACTGGAGCTGAGACTGGGGCTGAGACTGGAGCTGAGACTGGAGCTGAGACTGGAGCTGAGACTGGCTGACACTGGAGCTGAGACTGGAGCTGAGACTGGTGCTGAGACTGGAACTGACACTGGGGCTGAGACTGGAGCTGAGACTGGAGCTGAGACTGGGGCTGAGACTGGGGCTGAGACTGGGGCTGACACTGGGGCTGAGACTGGGGCTGACACTGGGGATGACACTGGGGCTGAGACTGGGGCTGAGACTGGAGCTGACACTGGAGCTGACACTGGAGCTGACACTGGGGCTGAGACTGAAGCTGACACTGGGGCTGACACTGGGGCTGACACTGGGGCTGAGACTGGAGCTGAGACTGGAGCTGAGACTGGGGCTGAGACTGGGGCTGACACTGGGGCTGACACTGGGGCTAGGTATCTGGGGCTGGAGCATCTTGCGCTGTGGCTGAAGCCAGCCTCATTGCTGGTGATTGATATCAGAGTTCTGGGATAGGATGTAGGGCCAGCAGGAGCATCAGTGGACCGGTGCGGGTGGGTGTATGGGAGCTGCTGGTGGGGGTGTAGAGGGGAGGGGTGGGGGGGGAGCTCGCCTGCTCTATGACAATGCATGATGAACAACCTGCTATTTGGAGTGCATCTGTAGGAGCCAGACTTCAGAAGAGCTCCTCTGAGAGATATGGGAGGAGAGGAGGAGAGCAGATGTTTGAGAAACTAACTCTGTCTAACGTAGGAATCTTCCTGCTATACTACATGTATGTGACACCAAGTCTTATGACAATATTAGCCGTATCGCTACTCCCGGTTTTTCAATCATCTTGAACTGGTGTCTGATATGAGAATGTGTATGATATGAGAGAGTCTACAACACTACAATGTCTTGGGAGAGCTTGCCGTTTGAAAGGATCTCTGTCAGAAATCTCGTCTGAGGGAATTGTGTTATTCTATCGCTGCACGTGGTCTGAGATATGATTGTAGAATTCAGCAGATAACCAACCAATAAAACAGCAACCCTTGTATCCTACATACTGTAGATAATCCTAATTAGATCCCATTGCAGTCAGGACTCATCAGATCCACCATGAGACTGTATGGGAGTTAGTGGGAGAGACACGTATAGCTACTTCCTATCATGAATAATAATCCACAAGAACGACCCCAGAGAAACGTCACTACATAACTAAACTACACCTAGCTGTCCTCTCGTTTACTTCCAGGGGGAAAAAAAACAATCCCTTGGTGGAAAGCTCTGTCTCCATCTTTGTGACCTCTTCAGGCAATTACGCCAAGCTACGTGTGTTCTGATGGGGGGTGGGCAATGGGGGTGGCATGTGAAAAAGTCATTTTGGCGGTGCACTCTTCAGTTCCGGTCATGCTCTGTACCTAGGCAAATTAAAACCCTCCCAGTAGCCTATGTAAATATGCTGCCTACCGCGCTGCGCTTTAATGAGCCATGATATGAAAGACATATAAAACCAACTGAAAATAACTGTCCACTTAAAGGTGGGTTGCTTCTGACAGGTGACAGGTACTGCCAAGCTGGAGACAGGGTGGGTGGGGGTGGGGGAGCTGGGTGATGGGACCATCTATGGCATTCTGGAATCATCTCGGGGGCTGAATGAGTGAGGCGAGCCAGGGGAGAGGTACTAGCTTTTTGCCTGAGGCACTTCAAAGTATCTGGGTGGTGGTGGTTTGGGAGTAGGGTTTGTGTGTGTGTGTGTGTGTGTGTGTGTGTGTGTGTGTGTGTGTGTGTGTGTGTGTGTGTGTGTGTGTGTGTGTGTGTGTGTGTGTGTGTGTGTGTGTGTGTGTGTGTGTGTGTGTGTGTGTGTGTGTGTGTGTGTGTGTGTGTGTGTGTGTGTGTGTGTGTGTGTGTGTGTTAGCAGAGGGAGTAGAGACAGTTACTGCTGTGTCTACTGCCTGCCTTGAGACTAAGCACAGCAATTCTCCGCCCAAAAACACAACTTCAAAATCTCCAGCACAGACCTCAACCCTCTAATAACCTGTCTTGTAGAAACCTTACAGGGATGACCTGAATCTCTGAATCTGCTTTGTATGCAGAATGTGAAGGTGGTACGGTAATGAGCATCTGTTAAAGATGGTGGCGTACCAAAGGAACCCACATCTGCACCCTGCCGATTAATCCTAAAACATTCTGAGAATTCTGAAGTCATTTATAATATCACAGAATCCATAATCAAGATTCCCTGCCAGAGCTGGCTAGGCGGCACAGACTCAATGCCCAGTTCAATGAGGAGAGAGGGAATGTATCATTTCAGGACAGATGCACACATTCAGGAAGCGCAGGGTCATTTTAACATTCACTAGTAAAGAATGCAACAATTTATTGTAGCAAGGCAATGCACACCCAATTATTATTGAGCAAAGAACCAGTAGCAGCAGCTGATCAATGCCGTAGGACGGCATAATGTCAGGCGAATACCAATCTGCATATTATGTCCAACAATTTATATACTGTTATCATAAACAACATTATTTCATGTTTAGAACATATGGATGATTATGTGTCTGTAATTGAGGAAACTATTTTGTGTGCACAATATTAATTATGGGCATTATGTTTATTGTAAAGCTTATAGGCTTATTTGTTCAAACAGGTTACAGCAACTAAGAAAACACATTTAACACAAATAACCACCGTTTCTCTCTTAAACGTGTCGGTGGAGAAAATATTGATTTAATGAGGGGGAAAGAAAAAAAATGGAAAGCAATGCGTTTTCAAAAATGAAAAGGGGAGAAAAGATATGTAGATTTTGGGAATCTGTGGCTTTGTTGTGGGTTGAACCGAGCCAAAGCCAGGCTAAATCCAGTCTTTAAAGTATCTCAGACAGCTATAAAGGTACGGCAGCCTGATAGTCTGATGTTGTTCTGACAGTTTTAGTCATGAGGAAGGGGGAAAACTGAGAAATGAACCAGCGGGGATCCTTATGAATTTAGACTAAGTTCAGATTCAACGTGTGGCCAAAACAGAACGTCTTTTTTCCCTATGAACTGTCAAATCATGCAAACAAAACCACACTGGCAAAAACTCATTCTGCCAGTCTCCGCCTCTGTGTGAGTCGTCAAAGGTTTAACATAGCACGACTCTGATGATCAGAACACAAGTCAGCCTCGACATTCAGTAGGCCTAGTTAATGAATGGAACAATTCAGTGCAATGGGAAATGACTGCTACTACAACGGTCACAATACGCATCAATCCATGTATCTTGGAAACAACTGAATTCTCCAAGATGAATTCTCGTACAATGGAACGCGCCGATACAACGGTCTTCCTGTGTCCAATGAAATGATGACATTGGAGCGAGAGAAAGTTCACGGCAGCTGTTATGTGAAGACGGGCCTGGCTGTCTATATCTGACGCGGTGGCGGTAGACTTAATCCAGCGGGCTTTGCACATCCGCGTTCCTGATCGCAGGAAGGAGCGTTTTACAAGGAGCCACCCTCCATGTGGCACCCTGGTAACTTTGTATGACCTTGTGAGGCTGAATAAGACTGTAAAATTGATTCAGCTCCCCGTAATAAAAGAAGCACATTATCAGCGTTGTAATTATAATGAATACGACCAGCTACAGCGGGGTAGTAGAGACTTCCATTATTTACGAGGGTCCATGCTAAGCAAACACAATAATCTACTCCATGTTTGTGTTGATATGTTGATGAATGACTCTCTTTCATACCAAACACCAATGGAATGTCTCAACGTCTGATCATACCAGTACTGATTATTTCCCCTCTCCTCCG